>NC_056749.1:337435543-337633043 GCF_019279795.1 Protopterus annectens
ACTCAATATTTATTACTGCTTGGTGTAACTCATTCTAAGCCTTTTAGTTTAAGCACTTGGGCTTCAGACCAGTTGTTTTACATTAAAAAGGTTTGTGGTCTGCACTGTAGTGGCAGAACAGGTAGCTTACATCCTTCTAAGTTGGGAACTGCTGATTGAGAGCTCAGTGTCTGTTATTCTAAAAGTGTATTAATTCTGGTTTAAGCACTTGGGCTTCAGGCCAGTTATTTTACATTAAGAGGGTTCGTGGTCTGCACTCTTGTGGGAAGAGAGGCTGGACTCTGTCCTTCTGAGCTGGGAATTTCTGGTTAAAGGCTTATAGTGCCTGCATATTTGAACTGCTTCTTACTGAAATTGGTACACCTTGTTTGCTGTAGCATAGACTAGATCCAGGCCTGCTGAATCTAGCTTTGTTTGTATAACTTGAGCACTAATCCAGGCATTCTTTAAAGTATTCAATTGTATTTATTACTGCTTGGTAGTAACTTGATTAAAGTGTAGCTATCATTCTAAGTCTTTTGGATTAAGCACTTGGGCTTCAAACCAGTTATTTTACATTAGGAAGGTTTGTGGCCTGCACTTTGGTGGCAGGACAGGTAGCTTACATCCTTCTAAGTTGGGAACTGCTGATTGAGGGCTCAGTGTCTGTTATTCTAAAAGTGTATTAGTTCTGGTTTAAGAACTTGGGCTTGAGGCCAGTTATTTTACATTAAGAGGGTTTGTGGTCTGCACTCTTGTGGGAGGAGAGGCTGGACTCTGCCCTTCTGAGCTGGGAATTTCTGGTTAAAGGCTTATAGTGCCTGCATATTTGAACTGCTTCTTACTGAAATTGGTACACCTTGTTTGTTGTAGCATAGACTAGATCCAGGCCTGCTGAATCTAGCTTTGTTTGTATAACTTGAGCACTAATCCAGGCATTCTTTAAAGTATTCACTTGTATTTATTACTGCTTGGTAGTAACTTGATTAAAGTGTAGCTATCATTCTAAGTGTTTTGGATTAAACACTTGGGCTTCAAACCAGTTGTTTTACATTAGGAAGGTTTGTGGCCTGCACTGTGGTGGCGGGACAGGTAGCTTACATCCTTCTAAGTTGGGAACTGCTGATTGAGGGCTCAGTATCTGTTATTCTAAAAGTGTATTAGTTCTGGTTTAAGCACTTGGGCTTCAGGCCAGTTATTTTACATTAAGAAGGCTCGTGGTCTGCACTCTTGTGGGAGGAGAGGCTGGACTCTGCCCTTCTGAGCTGGGAATTTCTGGTTAATGGCTTATAGTGCCTGCATATTTGAACTGTTTCTTACTGAAATTGGTACACCTTGTTTGCTGTAGCATAGACTAGAGCCAGGCCTGCTGAATCTAGCTTTGTTTGTATGCTTGTTGTTTGTTTGCTTGTTATTATCCCTGAAAAGCTAATTCCACCTAAAATGTGGCTTTTCAGCACTTCTGCGGATCCCTAGTGATATCTGCATTGCTTACTGTACTTATTTCCGTGTTTCACTTGAAAGAAAGTTACAGTTTGTCGTTTTTGCATTTAAGTTACCTGTAACACATTGCATTTAAGTTACCTGGCACTTGCTCACTAAGTCAGCACTAAAAAATTAAAAGCACTACACCCTCACAAACTCCCCTTGAGTACCATGTTCCCTATTGGCCCTTTATTTCAATTATAAATGAATTCCCAATAATATTCTAGCATGTCCAAAGTTCAGTTGTCAATCTCCTCTCTGGTCCAGCTGGTGAATCTGGGAATCTTGAGGCAATGCTACATCTGCCTCATGTACACAGACAACCCTCTCCTCCTCCCAACAAATTCCAACACATGTGAGAGATGCAACCATATAGCCAAACTGGAGGCTAAGCTCTCTCAACTCAGTACTGGTGTAACCAGTCAGGAGGAGAAGGAAACCACACTCACTACAATTCCAGTCTCACATAGACCTACCACGACAGCATATCTGTGTGTATGTGTGTCTGTATGTATATATGTGTGTGTGTGTGTGTGTGTGTGTCTATACATAAATATATGTACATATAAGGTTATAGTAAGAGTCATCATAATATAGTAATGCTGAATGGAAAATATACAACATAATTTAAAAAACAACACTATTGCATAAATCACAACAGCAAACAAAGTAAAGATAGCAAAAAAATGCAATTTACTTTTCCAATCTTTACAATAAAGCTCTTTGATAACAGTAGTCTCTAATTTGTCTGATTAGTGGAAGTGTTACTTAAAGTTTTTTTTAAATGTTTACAAGGTATAGTGTAAGGTCGGAGCAGTGTTTGGTGACCCTAACCCTGGCCCTGCCATGCCCCTAATCCTAAGCCTGCATCTTTAACTTATCTTAAAAAAAACAACCACACCCTTTCTGTAAAACTATCACTAAACAAGGAAAATTGAGAGAGACAGACACATGCGCATCAGAAGATACGTACACCACTAAATTTATCCATTTGCCTAACCCTAACATGCAAATTGTCACATGCACACAGACACACACACCTAAATTGAAAGCTACTTACTTCTGACAACAAAGCACACATCCGGCAAAACAATCATTCAACAAATCAGTTGTTCAAACTTATGATCCTGCAATTCATTCTGGTGTGTGTGTGTGTGTGTGTGTGTGTGTGTGTGTGTGTGTGTGGATATAGATAATAGATAGATGCATTAGCATTGTTCCACTACTGAACTCCAGCAGCACTAACATTTTTGTCAGGACTGTAGCAGACTATACGTCCACATCCACAGTGCCATTACTTGTTATGTTTCATAGAAGTGGTTGGCCTAGACATGGGTAAATGTGAAGCAGATGTGCTGAAATCCTGCAGATACTGTGTTGTGTTGTGTAGCTCCTAATTATTTTTTTACAATGGGAAATTACTGCTAGTGCAGCTCTGCAGTGATTCAAAGATTGTTGTGCCCCCCAACAGCTGTGCAAATGAAGACTTAATAATGAGGGGGTGTATAACGGAATCCTCACATGGGGATGCAAATGGCCATTTGTCATGTCAAAATATGCTTTTTTATCATCATTATTACTTTATCTAGTTGAAGCATTGATTGCTTTATTTAATCTGGTTGAAGGTTTGATAGTTTCTCTCTTGGTGAAACATGGGAAAGGTAAACAAAACCATCTTCCCATTGGCCCCAACTCTGGCAGGTTTTTGAACAAATATTTTTTCCTGTATCCCTAATTAGAATACTACTGATGAGCAGTTGGCTCCTCATTTGACCAAACTCTGTCAAGAGTGTTTCCGGAGTGGCTGTTCTTCACTCTTATTAGAATACCACTGATGGTTGGTTCCTGCAAGGTACTTTTTGCCATGCAAACAGAAAAATTGACAAAGTGTAAATAAATATATAATTATAAAAAAGGATTACAGGCCATATTCATGAATCCTACACTAAGTGCTGCTCTCCTGAATGTGTCAGAGTATGCCATGCACGTGATAGCACACTATTTTATATTCATTAAAAGGCTCTGCACTTAGTGAGGAGCCTCAAAACAAGGGTAAATGGCAGAACATGTCAATGAAAACATAAATAGCTATATTACATGATAATTAACCAAGCCAACATGGCAGAACTATTCAGGAACCTACAAAAGGATTAGTTATACTCAGTGTGGGCTTTTGCCCTGAAATACCAAACTCCTTAAATAACAGCCACTATTACAGTTAAGAAAAAAACATCAGGGGTTGCTAGTCCCATCATTACTCAGTATATCCAACAGGCTTTAATTCAAGGTGCTGCTGCTGCCGCCGTACTTTGGAAAAGAAGAAAGGTGTTTAGACCCCGTTAGACTTGTTGTGAACTACATGGCATACTGCCATGATTTACACTTCGGGAAAATGTTAGGGGTTGCTGTTGCCATCATTTCCCTGTATGTGCAACAGGCTTTAATTCAAGGTGTTGCTGCCATACCTCTGCCAAGAAGAAGAAGGGTGTTTAGACCCCATTTTACTTACCACGGACTGCATGACACAGAAACTGTAGTGTGGTACTGGGTGGGCAGGAAAACACTAGAGGAAAAATACAACTTCTGCTGCCCACACCTGAGGCCCCAGGGAAATCATGGAAAACCCATCCCAGCAGAAACAAAGACAAGTGTAACATTACATATACTAGCTACATGTACTTTCCCGAGACCCACAAAGGATATAGTAGAGTTGTCACAGGCCTCAGCTTCTAGAATATTATACTATTTTCTAAATGCAATGCTATAACATGTAAGGGAATATATATGTTTCCAACATTCCCCAGGGGACACTGCAAGAACCATGCATGAATCTTATGCAACAGTATACTTCCATGATGTTTTGGGGGTTATAGATTGAACATACATAGAAATAAAAGCCCCACCTGGTGAATAGGTAAGGAGGTATATTAACAGGAAAGGATACCATTCTATAAACTATTGGGTCATCTATAATGCCCATTGGGATCATATACAATATATGTGCAGGTAACCCAGACAGTTTCCACAACTGATACATACGGCACACCTGTGAGCTATACACAAGGTTTGCTAGAGATGACTTTCTACAAAGGCATCTAGTGGGCAATGCAGGTTATGCGCTGAATCCTTGGCTTATGGCACTTATGAGAAATCCACACAACCCCACTGAACAAGCATACAGTGATGCTCATGCTCAAACTAGGAATATCACAGAACATGTATTTGGCTTGCTCAAATCAAGTTTCCAGTCTCTAGACACATCAGGAGGTATCCTGCAGTATGACCCAGACACCTGTGCCCGTATACTCATGGTCTGTGCCATGTTGTACAATATAATTCTCAGGAAACTGCTTCAGCAAGGACAATAAGGGGCAGGACCACAGTTGGCCAGCAGTGCCAGCATATACAGATGAATAGTCTGAGAGCGAACATCCAACTGCAGATGGTGATAGCAGATGTAGGTGAGCACAATATAACATGGCCCTAACTAACAGGCAAAGGATAGTAAACACACTGACTACATAAGTGAAAACCCAGGATCCTAAACGCATACAAATATTACAACAAATGCTTGCAAAAGTCCACAACATTTACTTAACCATTTAATGGTGGTGTTCTGTTAGCATCAGAAAGAGACATCCCCCAAGGAAACGTATTGTAGCTGCAGTATTAACAAGATAAATGTAGAACCTGTATGGAAAAAAGAGGTATATAACCATTTACTGTCATATGTAAATTGTTACATGTCCCTAAGCTGGAACATGTTTCAAGTGTAGAATAAGTAATACCTTATGACTGATACTTGCAATACATAGCTAAGGATTTTGACCAATACTGTGAATCAAGCATTTTAGTTGATCACTGTATGTAAACCTGTGAGCAGGTCAGTGGTAGAATCATTTGCAAAGGTATACCAATAATCAATATTTAAATATCTGCTTTGCATTACTAAGAATACTAACAGAAATACAATGAGGGTCAACAATTGCATTAAGAATCATTCACAACTGAGTAGCATAATAAATAAATAAAAAAATTTCTTCTGCAATGCATTTACATTAAAGTGAGCTTCCAAGTAAGCAAGCATTACCTATCCACTCTGTGAATCACAAAACCAGGAAAAGTAGGAGACCAAACAACAACCCAAGACACTTGCGGAAGACAGTAAGGCCACTCTAAGTACTGTAGCTCCTTTTCTTTAATATAGCACAAGCACTAATAATAAAAAATACAGAATATATATATATATATATATATATATATATATATATATATATATATATATATATATTGAAGTAGATGATAAAACAACTGTGAACACAAAGCACTTTTCGTCCCACCTGGTGGTGAGACTTCTTCAGGTAAAGGCATTCACTAAAACCAGTGCATTTAAATACAGTCCATGGTGCAAGCAAGTTGTTAGTCAGCCAATGGGTGAGGGCTATTCCCAACACACTGATGATGCTATGAGGGTCTACTCAATAAGTAATTACTTCCTTTAAGAGTTTCTTACAAAACACTCTCTGGACTTATTAAAAGGCAAGTAAGTATACACACTCTCTTGTCCAGTATACTGACATAGTAAAATCATACTCATAATATTTATTTTACATTTGTTGATAGCTGGATACATGTCCATTTTCAGTAGAGGCCTGGGGAGATAAGCTCCAATACAGATACATTAAAAAACTTAGTAATCAATATACAAATAAGACTAAATAAAAATATTCATATTAAACAAGCAGATTTCAGGTACATCAACAGAAAAATAAAAGAAAAAGATGACTAAATAGCAGCATTAATTGTAAAAAATGAATATTACAGGTTAAAACAAAATTCTGTGAGGACAAAAAAACTTGTAGTGCAAGAATGCTTATACTATACAATATGCAGCTATAAAATATAGATAAATAGAAAGACAAAGGTCAAAAGAGGAGACAGGTTAATTATATACAAATATAAAAGAAAAAAATATTCTTCAGTAGGAAGTGTATAGAGAGACTGGGCACAGTGTAGTTTAGGAGGAAATCTATATTTATAGGTAAAATAATATGTACTTGTTTATGAGTAGTGAGGGATAGGCAGAGCTAAGTTTAATCAGGTGGATAGATGCCTAGTCAGGTTTAGTACAGGGGCAGTGTGTTCTATGGTAGAGTTTTAGTCTATTTTTGAAGAGTGATAGAGAGGGAAGAGAGGAAAGGTCACTGGGGAGAAGATTCCAGGTTTTTCCAACAGCATTAGAGAAGAGAGATTCACCAGCCTTGTTGTTAGGTTTAGAGGTATATAGAAGATTTTTGTGTGAGGAACGTAGTGATTTCAGATTTGTGTATGGAGTGATGAGGGTAGATAGAATAGGAGTACAGGAGGGTTTATAAAGAGTTTTATGGGCGAGGGTTAGTTGATAGAATTTAATCACATTTTGTAGTTCAAGCCATCCAAGCTGCTTTATATTTATGCAGTGATGGGTTCTGTAAGGGTTTCCTGTTGCAAATCTAGCGATGTTATTGTAGGAAGTTTCCAGTTTGCTGAGGTTATTTTAGAAAGGTTAGTAAAAATAGGTGAGGCATAGAGGAGGGTAGAGATTAGATGAGTATGAGCTATGGTTGTTCTAGCTGTGGCAGAAAGGTAAGATTCAATCCTATAGAGTGAGCCAAGTATTTTATTGACAGTTTTTATTGTATTGTTGATATGGATGTCAAAGTTCCAATTGTTATCAATGGTGATTCCCAATAGTTTGGTCGTTGTGTCGGGTGATATAATGGTGCCATTAGTGGATATAACTGAGAAATCAAGTGGAGAAGACTTGTGAGTTGGATTAAAGAGGAGGAGTTTAGTTTTTTGGGGGGTTCAAAAGAAGACAACGCTGTGTAAACCATTGTTCAACTGTGTTAAATGCTTTCTGGATAAGAGAGAGAAGTTCAGATGTGGATTTGGCTGAGCATATAAGTGTGGAGTCATCAGCATATTGTAAGCTTGTGGCTTGGGGGATGGCTAGATGAAGGTCATTAATAAATATTGAGAAGATGAGAGGTCTTAGTATGGACCCTTGAGGGACACCAAGGGTAACTGGTTGGAAGGTAGAAAGAGTCTTATGCAAAATTAATGCCTGTTGTCTTGTATCTAGGTAGGACTAGAACCATTTTATAGAAAGTTCATCAAATGATAGGGATTCTAGTATGTTGAGGAGAATCTGATGATTGACTATGTCAAATGCTTTGGACAGGTCAATGAATAGTGCTGAAAAAAGGTTATTAAGGTTACAGTTTTTGTTTATGCAATCTGTAAAGGAAAAGAGGGCAGTGGTAGTGCTGTGTGAAGGTCTAAAACCATGTTGACAGCTGGAAAGTAATTTATTTTGGGTTAAGTGGTCAAGTAATTGCCTATGGAAACATTTCTCCATGATCTTTGTTAGGGGTGAGAGAAGGGCAATAGGGCAGTAGTTGGAGAGCACATTTGAGTGTCTGCCTTTATGGAGGGGGATAATATGAAAGACTTTCCATAGGCTAGGTATGTGACCTTCGGTAATAGTCCTGTTGATCAGAATGGAAACAGGATAAGCTATAGCTTTGGCTGATAGCTGTAGAAAATTGTCAGGTAGTTGATCTGCTGAGGGAGAGCATGGTTTTAGTTTTTGTATGAGGGTTACAATGTATGTAGTTGTGGCAGGTTGTAAATGAAAAGGGGGGGGGTGAGGTAGAGTTATAGGAAGGTAGAGTGAAGCTATTAGGTGATCGCTGACTAGCCAGTGTTTGGATAGTATTAGTAAAGAAGGTATTGAATGTATTGGCTGTATTCATGGGATTAGTATGGTCAGTATCTTGAGGGTTATATGTGGTGGATTGACCTGTGTGGAGTAATTGGTTAATGCTAGTCCAGAATTTTTGAGGGTTGTTTTGATCGGTTTGTTAGAATTGTAGGTAGTAATTTCTTTTATCAGAGAGCATAGCTTTCTTAGTGTCATTTCTTAACTGTCTAAAGGTTTGTTGGTCAACAGGGTTTTTTAGTCATTCTCCATTTGGCCCAATGTTTATTTCTAAGGTACATTTTGTGTTAGGTTGCTTTTGAAAGCCATGGGGCAGACTTGGTTTTAACTCTAATTAATCTGGTTGGAGCATGTTGGCTGAGAATGGCAAGAAAGTTAGAGTTAAAGTAATTGATGGCTTCTTCTAAAGAGAGGTATTTAAAGGGAGACCAATTGCAAGCTCTTAGTTCTTTTTCAAATAGCTCAGGGTTAAAGTTTTTTTTTGGATCTGATATTTTTGACAGATGTAGGATTGGGAGTATGGGTTTTGTGCCTGATAATATAGGTAAGTGAGTGGTCACTTATATCTTCAGGGAGGGTTCCTGAATTACAGTTGTGAGGGTGATGGTTTATGAGAATCCAGTCTAATATTCTAGCTTTCTGGTTAGTTTTATTGATCCTGGTGGGGGATGTAATAGTTTGAGTAAAACCATATAGGTTAATGTGGGTTGTAGGGAGGCTGCTGCAATAGCAGTTCCAGTCAATGTTTATATCTCCTAGGATTATGGTTTCTTGAGGCAAGTGTTGGGATAGCCAGCAAAGAATATTTTCCATGGTGGCAATGTTATTACCAGGAGGAAGATACATACAGATGATATAGATGGATTTGGCATTGTTAATATGAAGTTTGGAGATGAGAATTTCTGCATTAGAATCAAGAGGTATTTTATAGTTGTAGGTGGTTAACTGTAAGCATGATTTAAATAGAATAGCTACTCCTCCTCCTTTCTTGTCTACTCGGTCGAGTCTTAGTATGTTATATCCAGGTGGAAGGAATTCATTGTCTTTGGTAGCAGGTTTTAACCATGTTTCTGTTAAGCAGAGGATATATCAAAGGAATATACTTCTACTAGAGCTTGGAGTTGAGGTATTTTGTTGTTTATGATACATATATTAAGATGGGCTACTTGGAGGGAGTTAGATGTTTTACTAAGGGAATTGATTGGGTGGGGATTTTGGCTGTGGAGAGTACTAGGAGTATTTGTTGGGCCTGGGTTAGGGTGGATATCTCCATCTTTTATTAAGAGTAATCCTATATAGCTTGAGTTATGGAATTTGTTGTATAGAAGTAGATTTTTTCCTGAGATTAAGGGTGTAATATTTAATATGTAGTATTCTGTGATACTTTGCAAGTAGGTATTTGGGTGAAGTTGTTATATTAGCATGGTTAAAGAGGAGTGGAAGAAATAGAGCATTGGTTTCCTTGTTAGGATAGAGATGGTCTAGATGTAGTGGATATTCATAGGAAGTAAGTAAGTAGGCAAAGATTAGATAAATTAGTAGTAGTGTGAATAGAAGTAGGATAAGTAATGGGGTGGGAAGTTTATACATTGTGCAGATTTACTAATGGATATATATATAGGTCAAATTTTGAAGTAAAAAAGGTGAGGTTGGAGAAATGTGAAGGTTGTGGTAAGATGGAAGGGAGTGTTAAGAGAAGGTAGATGTAAGAGAAGATGAAAAGCGATAGTGTTCTGAGAGTAATAGGAGAAGGAAGAGGTGTGGATAGTAACTTCTAGAAGTAATTGGAAGAGGAAGAGGTGTGGTTAAGTAAGTATAAGAGTAGGACCCCTGGGGTGGGTGGAATTTGGGGGTAGGGAGCAGAGTGGAATGAGCCTGCAGGGCGAATGGAACGGGTTGAGACAGATACAGATGCAGTTGTAAAAAACAATCAGCAAGACTGACTCCAGAAGGTAAGTTAGACAAGACAGATGTGGGAAAAGGGTAGTGAGAAATAAGCCTAGAAGAGGTGAGTGTGGACAGTAGAAGTAGAGGGTAAAGTGAGTGGACTAAATAGTAGTTAAGGAACAGCAGGAGAAAATTAATGTAAGTTCAGGGCATAAGAGACAAGAAAGAGAGAAATGCTGGGGTAAGGGAGCCCCCTAGTGGGCAGGTCTGATAATTGCAAGGCTGATAAGAGAGGGAGTTAGGGAACAAACAAGCAAAAGGTCGCAGGACAAAATGAGTTTTAAAAAGGGGATGGGAAGAGAGTGTATGGCTGTCCTAGCTCAGGACTTTCTCTAACCATGTAGTATAGGTACAATAGTAAAAAGTCTTTCTGGCAGGAATTATTCCACAAACAAACTGTGCTGGTGTCTTTTGGGGAGGGATTGTAGGGTGGATTATTCAGTGAGGTGAGCCTCCGATAAGTTGGAGAGGGTCCTTTATGCTCCTAAAGACTAGTGCAGGCAGCACAAGATGAGCAGGTAACTTGAGAAGGCAAGAGAGAGAAGGTAGGGATGAGAAACAGTAGATTTCGCATAGCAAGGTAAGCTTACTCATACATTACACTAATCAATCAGCGACACATCCATTAATAGCAAATTACATTTCTAAAAACCCAAACTCTATAGAAAATGGGCTAAACATTCACAAAAACAGTATCAGTAGATAGCAAGTATGTCAATCCAAGCACTTGTTGTCAACAATGTATTACTCTATATTGCTATAGCTCAGTACCCATTTTAAGGTAGCACTAAATTAAATAAAGCAATTAGACATGTTTAACTATTTAACTACAGTATTAGTAAGCCATGTTAAATTGTATCTACAGGTACTATGCTAGAACTGCAGCAGTAGTAAACATACAGTTATTGAAAATATTTAAATAATTAAAAATATTTAAATATTTGAGAACCTTTTAAAAATGTTTTTGTTAAAAATGTTTGAAAATATTTAAAAATATAAATGCGCTTAAAATGCATACAACAGATTGAAGTATAATGAAGCAGTAAAATGTACTAGTGCATAAAAATAATAATGCATAAAAATGTTTAGAACTCTTTCTGTCTTATGCAGCATGGCAAGGCATGGCATCGTACAGTTAAACATTGGAACAAAAAATGAAAACTATATATGAATATTGGGTAACAATTATATATGGATACATGGAAGTACAAACAACATTCCTGTCTATATATCATGGCATGGCACCCACCATTTGAACTGTGTGTTACTAAATTGACTGCTGTTAAGATTTCATACGTATTAAGCTTGTATTGAGACAACTGTTATATATTTACAATTCATCATGTTAGTCATCTCTGGAGGTTTCTTAGCTTTAAGATACAAGAAATAGAGTAAACCTCATTTAACCCAGGGTAAGCGCAAGTCGTAGTCCTGAGTTGCCGCAATAACTCTAACCTTTCTAAATGTAAAGATTCTGGGCCCCGTCTCTCATCTGACTTCACACTGTCTATTGCCATAAATTTAAATGTATGGTCTGTGTATTCCTGCTTGTGTCTACTTAAGGCATTCTCTGGACTCCCTTTCTTTATATGGTACAGGTGTTCGTAAACTCTTTCCCTGAACCTCCTGTTCGTCTTCCCTATGTAGACTGCTGGACATTGTTGACATAGAGCTACATAGATCACAGCTTTAGTCTGACAGTTACATTTGCGTTTTATTTGATACTCTATCTCTAACGGTAAAGGCTGACCCTGTAGACATGTGTGGGCAGTAATGGTACATGTTACATCTGGACATACCATACCTCACTGCATACTGGTACGTACCATGGTTAGCTTCCAAGATATATTTTAGATTGGGGCCTCATTTGAAAACTAATCTAGGTGGGCCCTCTATTCATGACCTGGTAGTTGGGTCATTCTGTAAAATGTCCCATTTCGTAGTGATGATCCTCATGATCTCATATGCATCTGAGCCAAAGGGTGCAATCAAACTACCCTGTCCAAGATTGTAGTACCTGTTTTTTGTGCGCAAATCTAATGTTAAGTTTTCTGGAATGGTTTTCCTATCCAATATTGGTTTATAAAAACCTCTTGATCTTTTTGACTGCACTTCTGTCATTATTTGATTCAGTAAGTGGTTTGGGTAACCCCTTCGAGAAAACTTATCCTGTAGTTTACAACATTCAATGGAAAAGTCTTCATTTTTTGTGACCATCCTTGCTGCCCTCATTAGTTGCCCCTACAACACCAATCTTTTTTGGTGAAGGGGGTGGCAGCTACTGTAGTGTAATAATGTGTTCGAGTACATTTCTTTCCTGTATATAGTTGCTGAATAGCAACTATTAGTGCAGTCTTTGCTAAGGTTAACTTCCAGATATGCAATGTTATCTTTCTCAAAAGTAAATGTGTGGCACTGCTGAAGTATGAAACCAGTTCTTCTGCTTGGGTAAGATTAACATAAAAATATCATCCAAATAACGGGTGCAATAGTGGATCTGGTGGGGGATCTGCCCTGATTTCTACACATACTCATCCTCCCAGTAGGCCATCACTAGATTTGCTAAAATGGCCCCGCAAGGTGAGCCCATTGCTACCCCTATTTTCTGGAGGTATAACGTTACTGAACATGATGAAATTGTACGATAGAATAATGTCTAAGATGACTTCAACAAGTGTTATTTCCTCTGCTGGTGTCCCTACCTTGCGTAACATGTAACTGACCCATTCTATACCCTTTTGGTGGGGGAATGATGAATACAAGTCCTTCACATTTACTGTCAGGAAGTTCCAAGTCTTTGTTGAATTCCAGTTTATTGATGTTAGATAAAATACCTTTACATATTTGTCCCTCTTTCTTAACATATTTCTTATGCATGTAGTCTACAAATTTAGCACAGGAGTATGTAACACTATTGCTGGCATCTACTAGCGGTCCCATTGGTGGGTCAGTGATACTTTTGTGTATTTTCTGAATCCCAAAAAGTACAGAGATTCTAGGTGCTGGCATGTTCAGGTAGTTGAAAAGATCCATGCCTATTTTTCCCATCAATAAAAAAAATCATTTAAAATTGTTCAAATAATCCTGTATACTGTATTCAATTAATTTCTGAAAACTTCAACATAAACATCACTTTGTAAAATCCTGGACATTCTACCTTCATACACTTCGTAGTTTATTATTACTACCCTACCCACTTTGTCATATATACTGATATATAGACAGGAATGTTATTTGTACGTCCATGTATCCATATATAATTGTTACCCAATATTCATATATATTTTTCATTTTTTTGTTCCAATGTTTAACTGTAGGATGCCGTGCCATGCTGCATAAGACAGAAAAGAGTTCTGAACATTTTTATGCATTATTATTTTTATGCACTAATACATTTTACTGCTTCTTTATACTTCAATCTGTTATATGCATTTTAAGCACATTTATATTTTTAAATATTTTCAAACATTTTTAACAACAACATTTTTAAAAGATTCTGAAATATTTAAATATTTTGATTATTTAAATATTTTCAGTAACTGTATGTTTACATATTATGAGTATGATTTTACTATGTCACTATACTGGACAAGAGAGTGTGTATACTTACTTGCCTTTTAATAAGTCCAGAGGGTGTTTTGAAAGAAACTCTTAATGGAAGTAATTACTTATTGAGGGGACCCTCATAGCATCATCAGTGTGTTGGGAATAGCCCTCACCCATTGGCTAACAACATGCTTGCACCATGGACTGTATTCAAATGCACTGGTTTACAAAAAGCGCTATGTGTTCACAGTTGTTTTATCATCTATTTCAATATATATTCTGTATTTATTATTTTTGCTTGTGCTATATTAAAGAAAAGGAACTACAGTACTTGGAGTGGACTTACCTTCTTCTGCACTCTGTCAGTCAGACACATATGCAACCCTAACTCACGAAGAAATGTGCAAAGGATAAAGCACAGTAAAGATTATCTGCACAGGGTGGGTAGATGGGGGGGGGGGTGGTATGTAAAGTAAGCCCGACACCAAAGAAGTGAATGTGTGTGCATAACAAATCACAAAAAAATTATTAAGCATCAGAATGACAGGGCCAGTAAGAAGATACATATGCCAGTTAACAGTAGTGTTTAATTTGTGTGTGTGTGTGTGTGTGTGTGTGTGTATATCTATATATATATATATATATGTGTGCGTGTGTGTGTGTGTGTATGAGACATGATGTGGACATGTTTTTTTCAATGTGTATATGTACCTGCATGAGCACAATCATCCACTCTGCTAGCAATATGTCCTGGCATCTCGGACAAGTATGAGCTGTGCACCTTACAGTAGTCAGTCCAGTGTCATTGCCCCCAGAACTTCCTCTGCCAGGAGTTGCACTGCTAAGTCCATGGCCCTGTCTAGAAGTTGGGGTGCTACCTGAACATAAGCAATATCTGCTGGATGAGCGGTCATGACAACTATGTCCAGGACCATGACCACATTGATTACCAGGTATGGGTGTGGACATCACAATCACTGACAGAGCAGTGGAAGTAGTGCAAGTGCAGGAGTGAGATCTTGCACAGCCATGTCACATAACACAGGACAATTTAGCAGCTCTCTGGCCATATGGATGCCATCCCACCTGCTGCAAGACATTCCATTACAGACACTGCTCAATCCAGTATGTCATTCATTCTGTCCATGGAGTCACCCAGATGGTTCAGGCAGCCCTGCATTTCAAAATGCATATTAAGTACTTGCACTATCTCTTTCAAGGCCCTGGTGGAACTTGCCTTTGTCTCCATGATGGCCCTACACTTATGTTATGTGGCAACTACTAACACATCGACATCAGTAGGAGGGTGGACAGCAGGCCACCTTTGAGCACCTGTACCAACCCACCCATGCAACACTTTGCCATCATGCTGGCTACAGGGGGAATAAACGATTTCTACAGTTGGAGTAACCACAACTTCCTGATAAACTGTTTTATCCTCAACCTGTCTTGTGTCTGAGGTCTCTGTGTCATGGGTATGCACAGGTATACTGACTGTGTCCTAAATATGGGAAGAGGATGTTGGAGGTATAACCACAGTGTCAGGCTGACTCTCTGCACCCCCAGACTGGGCCTCTTCATTGCCTCCATGTTTATCAGAGACTAATGACACTCTAATATCAGGTGGTAGGAGTGCTACAGTGCCCCTGTCAGGAATACCCATGATAACAAGCAAGCAGCACAACAAAAGAGAGAAATAGAATACAAACTGATCATACTTTAAACAATAATGGATACTACCTGCATGGCAAGCTCCATTTTTAAACAACAAAAAGCCCCTGTAGGCTCCTGTTTTGTCCCTTGTACATCTCAAGCTTGGTGTGCTTGCCAAAGTTACCAAACACTGCTGCTTCTTCCTTGCCAAGAGTCCTCCACAACAACAGAGTTCTTGCTATCCTGAATTTCTATCTACAGTATAAGAACACGGAACCATCCTGGAATTTGCCCTCTCTATGACAGTAACTGTTTAGCAGCATCTAATTTTGTTATAAAGCTGAAATAGAGTATTTGGCATCCACACTTCCTGGGACATGGTAACTACCCCCCCCCCCCACTGTAGTTTGAATATCCACTTGCTGTAAGGTCCCTTATATGATTTGAATGCAAAAATCCTGACCAACAACCCATCCTTCCTAGAAGCTATTCTTTTCCTGGTTGCAATTCTAGCTAGGGTTTGATAAGTGAAATACACTGAGGAAACACATTTACGCCCTCAGGCATAGTAAGAATAACTATTTTACTGGGATCAAATCTCAAAGCTATGGAAAGGCACTATTTTGGTACTGCTTTTATGGTGCTGACCTGCTATTTGTAGCTGAACAACAGATTTCCATTTTACTTACTGACTGGGAGGTAGTTTTTGCCTCTCATTTGGTACAATGGTCACCTCCAGTTCTCACGTATAGTCACATATTAATGCTTATCCTGTGACTCCACCCCTAGCCTACATCTGTGCTGAGTCTATTTAATCCTACCTGCTCAGCAGGCACCATTTTTAAATAAAAGAATACCCCTGTCCCTGCTGCATCCCAAGGAGGTTTCTTTTAGCGCTCTCAATGCTATCACTTAGTTTGTACTGCTCGGTATGCATTGCTACACTTCATTTTGAGAATCATCAAAGCATTTGAACTATATGTATGTTTTTTTTTGGTCTATATTAGATCACTGAATGCTTAAAAAAGCGAACGGTGATTAAAAAAAAAATCACTGTTCCAACAAAAAAAAAAAGAAAACTTTACACATTACATTAAGTGGGGGGCTTCACCCCCCTCAGGTGCATTGCTACACTTCATTTTGAGAATCATCAAAGCATTTGAACTATATGTATGTTTTTTTTGGGTCTATATTAGATCACTGAATGCTTAAAAAAGCGAATAGTGATAAAAAAAAAATCGCTGTTCCAACAAAAAAAAAAAAAGAAAACTTTACACATTACATTAAGTGGGGGGCTTCACCCCCCCCCTTCTTAAATATACCAACTCCGAGACCACACTAAAGTAACAAAGTGGCCAAGCGAATTATTTCCCAGAAAAAGAATTTGCTCAAAATATTTTGCCGTTTCAGGCTTTTGAGTTCGACCAAGATGCATTCTTTCGAATGCGTCTTTGGTCTTCTAATAGGGAACCTTTTTTTTTGTTGTTCCTAACATAGTGTCAATGGTCTACTTGTTATATCTGGCCATTCGCCTTCATTTCACAGTGCTTCTACCTTCATGGGACGATCAAGGGATGTCTGCTGAATCCAAAGTACTATAAAAGTTGTAGTAAACTCTGTTTCTTACAGCAGATATCACACCTTTTAATTTGCTGTCATTAACTCAATTACATATTCCTGCCTTGCAGTAATACTGTTATAAATATCAGAGCTAAGTAGCACAGATAACATACATTTCAATTGTTACCATTAACTCATCTGTGTATTCTTCCATTGCAGTACTGCTGTCTAACAGTTTGCAGTATGTAGAGCAGTTAGTTGACAATTTATGAGGAAGTTATATGTGCAGACTGGCTAGAAGGATTTTCTGTACAGTACAGCCACATCTGAATAACTAGGTAGCATCACTGCATAATATTCTAGTGCAATTTATTTTATTTATTTATTTTACATTTGTTGACCGGGCTAGTCCAGCTGGATATATGTCCATTTTCATTGGAGGCCTGGGGAGAAAAGCTCCAACGGTTATAACAAGTTTAGAGAATACAAAATAAATAACAAAACAAAACAAAAACATTGAGCATAAAAGATAAAAAGATTTTATTATAGGTAATACACATCTCAGAGGAAATATCCATAACAAGATAATATTCCTAAAGAAGTTATTAAATAATTGCAATAAGCAAATTTGATAATATCAAAACGTAGTGTAAATAATACATTGTCTTACTAATATGGACGACAAAATATATATTTTTTTTTGTCATACAGTATACATGAGATCAGTTATATCTACAAAGATGTTATGTCAGTGGGGATCAGTCGGGATGCAGTAAAAGAGAAGGAAGTATTGTGGTAGAGGAAAGGAAGAAGGAAGGTTAATCAAGGTTGGTACAGGAGCAAAGCCAGTATTTATTAAGATGGATTTCCAGTTGTCTTTTAAAGAGTGGATCAGTCAGGATGCAATCAAAGAGAAGTAAGTATTGTGGTAGAGGAAAGGAAGAAGGAAGGTTAATCAGGGTTGGTACAAGAGCAAAGCCAGTATTTATTAAGATGGATTTCCAGTTGTCTTTTAAAGAGTGGAAGAGTGGACAAAGATGAGATATTGGATGGAAGTTTGTTCCACATTTTGCCAACTGAGTTGGAAAAAAGGCAATCTCCTGCAGCATTAATGGGTTTGGTACTATTAACTAGTAGTTTGTCTGAAGAACGTAGTTGTTTCAGGTTGTTGTAGGGAGTAAGGAGGTTAGAGAGTATAGGTGTTTTAGATGGCTGATCTAGAATTTTGTGAGCTATTAAGAGCTGTTGATAAATGAGCTTGTTAGGAAGTTCAAGCCATCCTAGTTGTTTTAAGTTCAGACAGTGGTGCGTTCTAAACTGGGATCCTGTGGCAAATCGAGCAATATTATGTTAAGATGTAGCAAGTTTCTTAAGGTTACTTTTAGAGAGATTAGTGTAAATAGGGGAAGCATATAGCAGGGTAGAGATGAGGTGAGATCGGGCTAAGGTGGTCCGGGCTTCAGGTGTAAGGAAGGCTTTGATTCTGTAAAGGGATCCAATCTTTTTGTTAACTACTTTTATTGTGTTGTTGATGTGACAATCAAAGTTAAGATTATTGTCAATAGTAATACCTAGTAGTTTTGTAGAAGAATCAGGAGTAATTTCAGTGTAATCAGTGGAAGTAATAGAGAAGTTTAGGGAAGTAGATTTACGGGTAGGTGAGAACAGTAATAATTTGGTTTTCTTGGGGTTAAGGAGTAGACAATGGTCAGAGAACCACCGTTTAACAGGGTTAAAGGTTTTTTGGGTAAGAGATTGGAGTACAGTTTGAGAGGAAGCAGTGCAGATTATAGTGGAATCATCTGCATATTGTATGCAAGTGGTGTTAGGGATAGCTGATTGGAGGTCATTAATAAAGATAGAAAATAGAAGTGGGCCTAGGATAGACCCTTGAGGTACTCCTAAAGAGACAGGAAGGAGGGTAGATAGTGAACTTTTCCAGAGTACTGCCTGCTGACGATTTTCAAGATAAGAAGTAAACCAAGTTAAGGAGGAGGGATCAAGTGCAAGAGGTTTTAGTATGTGCAGAAGAAGTTTATGGTTTACCATGTCAAAGGCTTTTGATAGGTCTATGAAGAGAGAAGATGAAAGGTTATTGATGTTAAGGTTATAGTTGATGGAGTTGGTAAAGGAGAGTAATGCAGTAGTGGTGCTGTGGGAAGGTCTGAATCCATGTTGACTATTGGCAAGTAGGTTATTATGGAGAAGGTGGTTAAGTAGTTGTTTATGGATACATTTTTCCATGATTTTAGCTATGGGTGATAAGAGTGCTATGGGACGAAAGTTAGAGAAGTCATTAGACTTGGCCCCTTTGTGTAGGGGAATGACGTGGGATATCTTCCAGATAGAAGGGACAATACCTTCATTTATAGATCTATTTATTAGGATAAAATTGGGATAGGCAGTGGCTTTGGCTCCTTTTTGCAGGAATTCTGCAGGAAGCTTGTCTGCAGATGGGGTTGGTAGGTTTAAGTTTTTGGAGTAGAGATTGGATATAGGAGGTAGATACAGGTTGTAGGTGAAGGGGAGGAAGAGTAGTCTTTAAAGTAAGTGAGAGTAGTTTAGAAGTGTCAGGAGAAAGGTGGTTTGCAAGATTTTGGATGGTATTGGTGAAAAAAGAGTTGAAGTCATTGGCTATTTGTGTGGGATTGTCTGGGTCAGAATCCAGAGGGTTAGGTGTGATTGCCTGGCCTGGGGATAGAAGATTATTAATACTAGTCCAGAATTTTTTAGGTTCTTTTTTGGTGGTTTTCTGTAATTGAAAGTAATAGTTCTTTTTATCTGTCAGAATAGCTTTTTTGTGCTGTTTCTCAGCTCCCTAAAGTTTTGGTGGTCAGTTTGGTTTTTAGTAGACCTCCATTAATCCCAAGATTTATTTCTGAGAATGATCTTTTGCTTGGTATTCTTGGTTAGTCAGAGTGCTGCTTTAGTTTTAGTTCTAATGGTACGACTTGGGGCATGGTGATCTAGAATAGATAGGAATGTAGAATTGAAGTATTCAACGGCTTCATTACGTGGGAGATGTTTCAGTGGGGCCCAATTACATTGTATTAGTTCAGCTAGAAACTGTGCTGAGTTAAATTGTTTTTTAGTACGTAGAGTTTTGTAAGTGGTAGGTAAGGTTAGGTTAGTTTTGTATCTAATGATATAGGTTAGAGAGTGGTCATTTAGATCATCTGGAAGGGTGCCTGATTTGTAGGTTTCTAAGGGAGTATTAGTAAGAATCCAGTCTAATGTGGTTTCAGTATTGTTGGTTTTATTAGTTGTTTGAAGCCATATAGGTTGATATGGGAAGTGGCGTTAGTACTGTTACAGGAACGCCAATCTATGTTAAAGTCTCCTAAGACTAGTGTTTCTTGAAGGAGTTTGGTCGAGAGTAGGTTAAGGATATGTTGAAGGGTGCTGATATTATTTCCAGGAGGGAGATAAGCACAAATTATATTTATGGATTTAGTAGTATTGACTTGAAGTTTAGAGCTGATTACTTCAGCATTATTGTCTAGGCTAAGAGTCAGATTTATAGTACTAATTTGGAGTTTTGTTTTATACAGAATTGCTACTCCTCCTCCCTTTTTGGCAGTACAATCGAGTCTAATGATGTTATAAACAGGCGGGGTGATTTCATTGTCATTAATTGAAGGCTTTAGCCAAGTTTCAGTTAAACATAAAATATCAAATTGATGGACTTCTAGAAGGGCATGGAGTTGACTAATTTTGTTATAAATACTTTGTATATTGAGATGGGCAATAGAGGGAGAATTGGTGGGTTTAAAGAATGAGAGAGATGTAATTTGGTTTGTATTTTGTGTGTATTGGTTTTATTGTGATGTGGGCCTGGATTAGGATGAATATCTCCATCTAGTAGAAGGTGGAGGAGTATGAAATATTTTTGTTGGGGAAGTTTATAGAAGGAGTCATATTTTCCTGGATCTAAGTTTCTTTAGTTTGAAGTGTGCTAGTCTATGGTATTTGGCTAATAGGTAGTTGGGTTGTGTGGTTGGGTTTAAGAAGGTAGGAGATAAAGGTGATGTAGGTGTAGAGGTGTATTTTGAGGGAATTGAAAGAGAAGAATTCAGTGGGTGTTCATAGGAGGTTAAGAGGTAAGTAGATATAAGAGAAGATATAAGTAGCAGGCAGATAAGTATTTTAAGTTGTGGATGGATGGATGATATGGGCATATTAATTTGTATGGAGGTTAGCAAATAGGTGAGATATAGTTTGAAGGTGTGGTGTGGGGTAGAAGTATGAGAAGGAAGATAGGGGAGAAGGTGTGTTTGTAAAGTAGTGGGTGAGGTGTTAACATAAGGGAGGAGCTGTGTTAAATTAGTGGGTGTGGTATTGAGAAAGAGGGTTGGGTTAGTTAGGGATGTTAGGAATCTGATTGGAGTGGACTGGAGGGATGTTAGGAATCTGATTGGAGTGGACTGGATAGGGTGTGTCTATTATTGGTGTAAATGTAGGACCCCTGGGAGCAGGTGGGAATTGGGGGCAGGGTAGGGGAGCGGAGTGAGCCCACAGGTCGAACGGAGCGGGTAGAGACAAGAGAGTGAACTACTAAGGAAGACAATCAGTGGAGTGAGAGAATTCAGCAAGTAAGGTAGAAAGTGAGGAAGAAGTAGAGGTAAGTTAACAGGCTGGTATAAGGAAGATATACCGGACAGAGAGGTAGACCATAGAAAGTAGGGAGGTCTAATAGAGAAATAATTGTAATGAGGTGAGATACAGACTGGTAATGGTAAAGTGCCACCTAGTGGACAGTAACTGAACGTGACTGATAATTCGTATACAAGGGTATCAGGCTATGAGAGAGAGGGAGTTAGGTTACTTTTAAAAGCAGAAAGTATTGGTTGTTTACAAGCGTTTGATAAAAAGATCAGGACTGGAAAGCTGGGGGGAGTAGTAGGCTGCTGGCTATCCTAAATGGGGAACTTGCCTAGCATAACAGGGGTTCTTAGACCTGAAATTAGTGATACAATGGTCTATTATCTAGAACAGCACATACTTTCACTGTCTCAATAACAAGGGCCTCTCAGGGAGCTGGGGGGTAGTTTCTGTTTTCAGGTTGCTGTTCTTATAATTCCAGGAGGGTGAGTTTCAGGTATTAGTTACTGGAATGTACTTGTGCTCCAAGCTGGTAAGAATGGGAAGAGAAAATATAGTAAGAAAGATTATACAGGGATTAGAAAGCAAAAGGAAAACTGGTTTAAAGAATACAGTTGCATAAAATTTATACTAAACAATTACAATACTGAACTTCTTTTAAATCATAAATTCATAAAACACTTAACTTGTTTGTGAGCACCAACGATAACATTTAGAAACATAGGGATGGCTGTGAGTCTGATAGCTCTACTAAACAACACCAGTACAGCTTTAAATTAAAAAAAACTCTACAATTACAAGCATTTATTTTGGTTGGATAAAGCTACATTAGCTTCTCTTAACAAGGGAGCAAGTCTTAACAGACAGATAGCTTAGCTTGTTGTGAAATATCTAAATACACTGTGACTGCAAATGCATTATTCAGTAAAGGAATTATTAGATCATGAAGCTGCCGCCATGCTTATTACTAATGGCGTATGCAGGTACTGAATTTAATAACACTGTGGAAGTAGTCATTAGGATGATTTTATGCTTCCCTAGAAGTTATCATATATCAGAATTGGGGTTATGCCTAAAGCCAATGCATTGCTTATGTAGGCAAGTATAGCATTCAGTAAATAGAGTCGCTTCAGGGGCAGAATGATTCAAAATGGACTACATTCCTTGTAAGCCGCAAGCACTTATGAGCCTTGGTTACACAACTCTGCTTATGCAGGCAAAAACAGCGCTCTCTATTTAGAGTCACTTGAAGGATAGGTAAATATAAGAAGTATACAAGACCGGGTGGCCACCTACAACCTAAGCCATAGGCACAATGTTCCACACATACAGGGAGATATAGCACTCTGTCAGTAGAGTCATTACAGGGGCGAGTGAAGGAGAAAAGAATATAATTAAGGTGAAACCACCTACTACCAAAGCCTAATGTGCATAACTCTGGATTTGCAGCCTAATTTAGTGCCCAGCAATAGAAATCACTTCCGCAGCAAGTAAAAGAAACAGCGCTCGTTAAATAGAGTCGCTTGAGGTACAAGTGAATGTAAAAAGAATAAAAATCCAGTTAGCCACCTACAACCTATGCCAAAGGCATAATATACTGGTCATATAGGCAGATGTAGGGCTCGGTCAGTAGAGTCGCTACAGGGGCAAGTGAATGAGAAACTGTAAAGTCAGGTAAAACCCACCTACAACCAATACCTAAAGCACTAAACCCTTCTATTTCTAGGTAAATTAGTCCTCAGCTAAAGAAATCGCTTCCGCTTAAGTACATAAGTTAGGAGTGAAATTAAGGGAAGCCATCTACAGCAACTCCAGTAGGAACAACACAAACTATTTTAAAGTTGGGAAGGCTGAACGGTTTACAGGATGAGATATTGAAGAGTTATAGGGCACTAGATTAAAGTAAGAGTCAATAATCAGTAGCCAACATTTAGAATCAATTACCCTTTGGTCGACACTTTATATGTAAAAGACTGTAGAGTGAGAGCATTAAACAAACAACAATATTATATTCTGCAAGTAATTGCGGACATGAATGAGTCAATATAATGGTATAAAATAACCTTATAACATGCCACTAGCGTCGTTCCCACATACAAACATTGTGTAGAACACAGTGTTAGCAGAGATAGCATTATTAACAGTAAAAAAACATTTGCATAGAATTCCTTAGAAGCATCAACAGTTATTCATTTAAAAAGTTAGACAATGCACAAATCTGTGTTAAATAAGGAAACAACGGAAACACTTACTAAAGGTCAAGAACCCAAACGGAGTGCACAGCAGCCAGGTGGAAAGCAGGGGAAAAAGAAGGTGTCCTTGCCTATGGGGTATATTTATAAGGTGCAAGAGTGCAAGAGTGCACGAGGGCAGAAGGGGAGGGGCGTAAACCATACATAAAGGTAGTGAACAAGAAGTTGCGAGATAAGGAGTGTTAAGTTTGATAACAGGAGAGAGAGAAATGGAAGTAGAAAGGGGACAGCGGTAAATATATAGAGATAGGTGATGAGTTCCACAAGATAAGAGTAGTAAGAAAAATAAGTGGATTGAGCACTGTAGAAGAGGGAGAAAAACAGAGGGGATAAAGCTATAGGAGGTTCAAGGACCAGGTAACAGAGACGAGAGTGTGAACTACTAAGGAAGACAATCAGTGGAGTGAGAGAATTCAGCAAGTAAAGTAGAAAGTGAGGAAGAAGTAGAGGTAAGTTAACAGGCTGGTATAAGGAAGATATACCTGACAGAGAGGTAGAGTATAGAAAGTAAGTTGTAGGAAAAGGGTGGGAGGTGTATAAGAGTGTCTATGAAGAGAAGGAATTGAAAGAAAGAAACAGGGTAGGGAGGTCTAATAGAGAAATAATTGTAATGAGGTGAGATACAGACTGGTAATGGTAAAGCGCCACCTAGTGGACAGTAACTGAATGTGACTGATAATTCATATACAAGGGTATCAGGCTATGAAAGAGAGGGAGTTAGGTTACTTTTAAAAGCAGAAAGTATTAGCTGTTTACAAGCGTTTGATAAAAAGATCAGGACTGGAAAGTTGGGGGGGGGGGGTAGTAGGCTGCTGGGTATCCTAAATGGGGAACTTGCCTAGCATAACAGGGGTTCTTAGACCTGAAATTAGTGATACAATGGTCTATTATCTAGAACAGCACATACTTTCACTGTCTTAATAACACGGGCCTCTCAGGGAGCTGGAGGGTAGTTTCTGTTTTCAGGTTGCTGTTCTTATAATTCCAGGAGGGTGAGTTTCAGGTATTAGTTACTGGAATGTACTTGTGCTCCAAGTTTCACTGTCTTAATAACACGGGCCTCTCAGAGAGCTGGAGGGTAGTTTCTGTTTTCAGGTTGCTGTTCTTATATTTCCAGGAGGGTGAGTTTCAGGTGCAATGATAGGCTTGTTAACAAAACCTCTGCAAATTGTGCTGCAGTGACTGAGTTTTTCCCTCCGAAGTCTTGCTTTTACTGTCTTATTTTTAGAGTTGCTTAACACTGCTGTTTCTTCTTTGACAAGAGTCCTCCCCTACAACAGATTTCTTTTTTCATCTACAGTGTCATCATCTTCTTTCGGCTGTTCCCGTTAGGGGTCAACACAGCGGATCACCTGTTTCTATTTCTTCCTGTCCTCTACATCTTGCTCTGTCACACCAACCACCTGCATGTCCTCTCTCACCACATTTATAAACCTTATCTTAGGCCTTCCTCTTTTCCTGTTACCTGGTAGCTTCATCCTTAGCATCTTTTTCCCAATATACTCTGTATCCCTTCTCAGCACATGTCCAAACCAACATAATTTTGCCTCTCTGGCTTTGTCTCCAAACCTTCCAACATGGGCTGACCCTCTAATATACTTATTCCTAATCTTGTCCACCCTCATCGCACCCAGTGCAAATCTTAACATCTTTAACTCTGCCACATCCAGCTCAAACTACTGCCTTTTTGTCAGTGCCACTGTCTCCAACCCATATAACATAGCTGGTCTCACTACCCTCTTGTAGACCTTCCCGTTCACTCTTACAGGTACTCGTCTGTCACAAATCACTCCTGACACTCTTCTCCACCCACTCCATCCTGCCTGTACTCTCTTCTTCACCTCTCTTCCACACTCACCGTTACTCTGAACTATTGGCCCCAAGTATTTAAACTCATCCACCTTCGCCACCTCTACTCCTTGCATCCTAACCATTCCTCTATCCTCCCTCTCATTCACTCACATATATTCTGTCTTAGTCTTGCTGACCTTCATTCCTATTCTCTCTAGAGCATATCTCCATCTGTTCATGGTCTCCTCCACCTGTTCCCTACTCTCACTACAGATCACAATGTCATCTGCAAACATCATAGTCCATGGGGACTCCTGGCTGATCTCATCTGTCAACCTGTCCATCACCATTGCAAATAAGAAAGGGCTCAGAGCTGATCCTTTATGTAACCCAACCTCCACCTTAAACGCATCCATCACTCCCACCGCAGACCTCACCGCTGTCATACTACCCTCTTACATATCCTGTACCACTCTTACATACTTCTCTGACACTTCTGACTTCCTCATACAATACCACAACTCCTCTCTAGGCACCCTGTCATATGCTTTCTCCAAGTCTACAAAAACACAATGCAACTCCTTCTGACATTCTCTGTACTTCTCCATCAACACTCTCAGAGCAAACATCGCATCTGTATTGCTCTTTCCCAGCATGAAACCATACTGCTGTTCACTAATCAAAACATCCTTTCTTAACCTAGCTTCCACTACTCTTTCCCATAACTTCATGCTGTGACTGATCAATTTAATCCCTCTGTAGTTACTACAGCTCTGCACATCACCCTTATTCTTAAAAATCGGTACCAAAACACTTTTTCTCCATTCCTCAGGCATCCTCTCACTTTCCAAGATTTCTTTAAACAATCTGGTTAAAAACTCCACTGCCATTTCACCTAAACACCTCCATGCTTCCACAGGTATGTCATCTGGGCCAACAGCCTTTCCATTCTTTATTCTCTTCATAGCTATCCGTACTTCCTCCTTGTTAATCCATTGTACCTCATGATTCACTATCCCTACATCATCCAACCTTCTCTCCCTCTCATTCTCTTAATCCTCCTGTACCACTCTTACATACTTCTCTGACACTTCTGACTTCCTCATACAATACCACAACTCCTCTCTAGGCACCCTGTCATATGCTTTCTCCAAGTCTACAAAAACACAATGCAACTCCTTCTGACATTCTCTGTACTTCTCCATCAACACTCTCAGAGCAAACATCGCATCTGTATTGCTCTTTCCCAGCATGAAACCATACTGCTGTTCACTAATCAAAACATCCTTTCTTAACCTAGCTTCCACTACTCTTTCCCATAACTTCATGCTGTGACTGATCAATTTAATCCCTCTGTAGTTACTACAGCTCTGCACATCACCCTTATTCTTAAAAATCGGTACCAAAACACTTTTTCTCCATTCCTCAGGCATCCTCTCACTTTCCAAGATTTCTTTAAACAATCTGGTTAAAAACTCCACTGCCATTTCACCTAAACACCTCCATGCTTCCACAGGTATGTCATCTGGGCCAACAGCCTTTCCATTCTTTATTCTCTTCATAGCTATCCGTACTTCCTCCTTGTTAATCCATTGTACCTCATGATTCACTATCCCTACATCATCCAACCTTCTCTCCCTCTCATTCTCTTAATTCATCAACCCCTCAAAGTACTCTTTCCATCTGCTCAACACACTCTCCTCACTTGTGAGTACATTTCCCTCATTATCCTTTATCACCTTTACCTGCTGCACATCTTTTCTAGCTCGGTCCCTCTGTCTAGCCAACTGGTACAGGTCCTTTCCTCCCTCCTTAGTGTCCAACTCTTCATACGCCTTATCCTTAGCCTTCACCACCTCTCTCTCTTTGCCATGCACCTCATCTCCCTATACTCCTGTCTACCTTCTTCATCTCTCTGACAATCCCACTTCTTCTTTGCCAACCTCTTTGCCTGTATACTCTTTTGTACTTCCTCATTCCACCACCATGTCTCCTTGTCGTCCTTCCTCTGTCCTGATGTGATACCAAGCACCTTTCTAGCTGTCTCCCTTACTAGCTCTGCTGTAGTTATCCAGCTATTTGGTAACTCTTCACTGCCACCCAGTGCCTGCCTTAACTCATCCCTGAACTCCACCTCACAATTACCCTTTTTCAATTTCCACCATTTGATCCTTGGTGCTGCCCTCATACTCCTCCTCCTCTTCTTGATCACCAACGTCATCCTACAAACCACCATCCTATGCTGCCTAACTACACTTTCTCCGGCCATCACTTTACAGTCTCTAATCTCCTTCAAACTGGCCCTCCTACATAAGATATAATCCACCTGTGTGCATCTTCCTCCACTCTTGTATGTCACCCTATGCTCCTCCCTCTTGTTAAAATATGTATTCACCACAGCCATATCCATCCTTTTCGCAAAATCCACTACCATCTAACCTTCTGCATTTCTTTGTTTAACATCATACCTACCCATCACTTCCTCACCCCCACTGTTCCCTTCACCAACATGCCCATTTAAATCTGCTCCAATCACCACTCTCTCACCCTTGGGTACAGTCATCACCACTTCATCCAATTCACTCCAAAATTTTTCTTTCTCATCCATTGCACACCCAACTTGTGGAGCATATGCCCTAATGCAAAACCATCCTGGGATATGCCTATCATCAATGTACATTTACCATCTGTATGACAGTAACTGTTTAGCAGCATCTAATTTTGTTCTAAAGTTGAAACAGAGTCTTTGTAGTGTATACTTGCTGAGATATGGTAAATGGGTTCCCCCCTCCTGTGCTATAGTTTGTATATCCACTTGCTGGTAAGGTCCCTTGTACGATCTGAATGCTAAAATCCTGACCAACAACCCATCCTCCCTAGAAGCTATTCTTTTCCTGGTTGCAATTCTAGCTAGGGTTTGATAAATAAAATGCACTGAGGAAACACACTTACATCCTCAGTCATAGTAAGAATAACTATTTTACTGGGATTAAATCTCAAAGCTATGGAAAGGTGCTACTTTGGTACTGTTTTTATGACACTGACCTGCTATTTGTAGCTGAATAACAGTTTTCCTTTTACTTACTGACTGGAAGATAGCATTTTGCTGTCATTTGCTACATTGGTCACCTCCTGGTTCTGCCCGCTGCACTTGGGCTCACTCTGCTCCCCTACCTAACCTCAGATCCCACACACTCCTACTATTTATACACTTATACATACATAACTCCACCCCTATACACAACACCAATCAGATTTCCTCATAATTACCACACCCATATAACATCACTCATACCACCCAAAACTATTTCCTAACACCCACACAAACCATCTCTGATCACCCATACATTCCACACCAGAAACACTACATATTAACCCACCGACACCAAAAAAAACCCTTAAACATATATCATCACTTAACTATGTTACTATTGATCACATTAACTGCCTTGTTAATAATACTTACACACACATCACTTCCACCTTTCACCCTAAACTTAACTTCCTCCTCAGATACCATAGCTACCATTTACCAGTCACATCAAAATAGCTTTACAAACATTTCCCCTCAGATATTTCTCTATAACTTATCCTATTCCTTAGCTCCAAAACTCATATACACAGAATATTTACTTACCCAAAATACTAAAAACACCATTTTTCTATTTTATCTTTTTATTGCTACAATGTGGCGACATTCACCTCAACTCAGGACCTCATGCTAACGAAAACAACAGAGCGGCTCAAAAAAAACCCTGGAAATTATGAGACATAACATTAGAAGCATATGCAACAGAATATCCCTTTGCATGCCTGGATATATCAATACAAACTTGACATTCTTGCCCTAGCAGAAACATAGCTAAAGGCTGACATAAAAGACTCAGAACTGATACCTTCTAACTACAACATTAGACTGGACAGAAACCATAAGAGAGGTGGAGTTATAGCAACACTCTACACTGATTTCCTTAATATTATGCAATATACTAACTATACCCCTATTTTTTCTTCAGCAGAAATGCTCATACCCTTCCTAAGTCTTAATAATACCAAACAAACCTGCATCACTGTTCTCTACATTCCTCCAGGACAAAATACTCCCATCCTAGAAGAAATACTATTCTGGACTAACCTAAATATTAAACATGAGACTATTATTTTAGGAGATGTTAGCATAGACAAGCAATCTCTTACATCACAGCTACCAACAAACAGCATCAATCTTTAGTGTTTCTCTCAACTCATTAACTGCTCTGCTAGATACAATAAATACTATACTCATCAATGTACGTTAGACTGGATCTTGGTTTCACATCCTTCTAACTTTATATCCACTGGCACAATTCCAGACACCTTAAGTGACCACCTTCCTGCTTTTGCCACCAGAGCTAACACACAATTACCTAAAATACACACCCTAAAATCTGGCTGCAACCTAGCAAATTTCTCTACAGACAAGTTCAATGAACTAGTTCATAAAACAAATTGGTCACCACTAAAACATCTGCCTTTAGGTAATGCTGTGCTCTACTTCAACAACTGTGTCCTACACTTATTTTACATGATGGTACTAATACGCACTAAAATGATTAGAAAGAACTGTGTCCCTTAGCTAACCAAGGAATGTAAAGATTTCATGAAAAAAAGGGATGAAGCCTTGAATCTTTGGATGCAAAGTAAAAGAGCAATGGAACTGATGCTTTTCAAACAGCTGCAGAATAAAGTAGAGAAAGGTTACCACAGATAAACAACTTTACTACACCCACGTACAATAGGAGAGTATAAAACTAATCAAAAAAAAGTCTGGTCATCAATCTCAAGCTAACTTAAACCAGGATAAAAACAAAAAAAAATCACTACTCTTCACTCAATAACTCTCTTGCTCAAGTAGCCAATGATTTCAAAATCATTTTTATAATATTCATAGCTGATCTGGTCACTAAAACCCGCAATAATAGGTACCTCTCCTCTTCCTGCCCTACTACCCATGGCAGTGCCCTTCATCTGGCACTGAGACCCTTCACCTCCATGGCCCAAAACCTCTTTCCATAATCTCAACCTCTTTCTCACTACAACCAATACCGGATAACCTCATAAAGGACTAATGCAGACAATTAAACGCTCTACCTCCTCAGACAACCTTCCTCCTCTATACGTAAAATTAGCTGCTGACTCCATAGCTTACCCCATTAGTATCTTGCTTAAGCGAGCTACATTTGAATCATTAATGCCAACCCATTTAGAAAATGTCTCAAATAATTTCTATTCATAAAAAGAGTGACTCCTCTGACATTGCCAATTTCCAACCCACAGCCATGCTTTTCCCATCTCTAAAATACTATAAAATGTATTCATCAACAACTTATGAAATACCTGTTACAAAACAATCTTGTCTTCAATACCCAACGTGGTTTCCAGGCAGCCCACAGTACATCAACAGCCTTCCTATCCTTTACCAAATCTGTAAATAGATCTAGAAAGTCAGGTAAATTTGTATCAACTCTATTTCTTGACCTTTCATAGGCATTTGACACCATCTCACATTCCCTACTCCTAGACAGGCTCTTTTAATTAGGTCTTACCACTCCCATACTACAATGCTTCCACAGTTACTTATGTGATCAAAAACAATCAGTAAAATGGTCAAATAATATCTCTTCCTTTCTACCTAACCCCATTGGAGTCCCACAGGGTTCTATCCTTGGATCCCTACTTTGCAATATATTCACAAATGACCTATGCAATGTCTCATCAACTGGAAATCTCATTCAGTATGCAAATGATTCCACAATTATTTGCATTTATCACACACCACCCCTTCTTCTCTCCATCACACAACAGATATTCTCTGCCTTTGCATCATTGCTTACTAAATCCCAACTCTTCGTTAACCTAAGAAAATCAAACTACTCTTCCAGTCCAAAAATTGCCCTGTTGACTTAAATCAATTCAAAATATACTTGACTGATAACATCACTACTGAAAGAGTACACTAAACAAAATTGCTAGGTGTTACCACAGACTGTCACTTAAAATTTGATCTCCATGTTCAACAAAACATAAAAACACCAGAAAGTTGGAATGCTTTACAGAAATAAACACTACCTTAATTCATCAAGTAGAATTACCCTCACCAAAACTGTCCTCCTACCATCCTTTCTTTATGGTACCCCTATACTCACAAACTTACAAACCTCCATTAGATCCAAATGGAACAGTATTATAACAAAGTGGTCAAGTTTCCCATAAACTCTAAAACTAGTACACATCACTGTACATCCTTACAATTACTAAACTGTTTAGAATTCTCCAATCACCTACAGTTTTTACATCTACTAGCACTACACAACATACTTTACAAACCTCTTGCCTGCCCAGCTCTGAACTACATCATCAAACCCTACAAACCAAGCAGAACCCTTAAGTCCGAAAATAAGAACCTTCTCACAATCTCCAAACCCTCTAAAACCTGGACAAAGCCTATACTCACACACTGTTGCTAAAGCATGGAACTCACTCCCACTACCTACAAGAAGTATTTCTAACCTAGATTCCTTCAAAACGTCTCTACAACAGTACCAAACAACTCTCGACTGTGCTCATGCACTGTTTCTGGCCAACCCCCACACACACACACACACACACACACACACACCACACACACACAGACACACATACATAGACACACAACACACACAGACACACACACACAGACACCACACACACACAGATACACATACATAGACACACACCACACACACACCACACACAACACACACACACACACCACACACACAGATACACATACATAGACACACACACAACACACACACACACAGATACACATACATAGACACACACCACACACACACACCACACACACACACACACACACACACAGATACACATACATAGACACACACCACACACAACACACACACACACCACACACACAGACACAGACACAGACACACACACACACACACACACACACACACACAGATACACATACATATACACACGCACCCAGACACCACACACACACAGATACACATACATAGACACACACACACACACCACACACACATAGACACACACACCACACACAACACAACACACACACACACACACAGATACACATACATAGACACACACACACCACACACACACACACACACACACACACACAGATACACATACATAGACACACACACACACACACACATACATAGACACACAACACACACAGACACACACACACAGACACCACACACACACAGATACACATACATAGACACACACAACACACACACACACACACACCACACACAGACACAGACACACACACACACACACACACACACGCACACAGACACACACGCACACAGACACACACGCACACATTACTGTTATTTTCTTCATTCTGCCTTTGCATAAACTAACTAAAAAAGTATACAGATTGTTTTACCATGTTACATGTTGTTTTTCCAAGTATCCATCTCTTCATAGTATGATCATTTCCTTTTATTCCACTGTATGCACACGTATAGTTGTATTGCATTACCTATAATGTATGTACATTTATGTTTATTTCACTTTTATTTTATTATAATGCTCCGTTTGTTTATACATTAGAGTCTGTATTTCTTCATAGGCCTCTGAAAATGGGTTCTTTTTGACCCAGTCGGACTATCCTGGTAAACAAATGTCAAATAAATTTCAGTAATGCATACATCTCCCTTATGTATATTAACAATAAAAAAGGTGTGCTTACCTTTTGCAGGTGGTCATGCAAACAGACAAGCCTACCGACATAGTAAATAAAATCCCAAAAAACAAAGATATTACTGCTCAATACTAGGAGACTAAACAAGAAACTCCACATCCTACAAGCTTTCCTCACGCTGGAGAATATAAACATCCTTGCCATTATTGAGACATAGTTTAACTCTGTAGAAAGCACACTAGCAGTGCGAGGCTACGGTGCCTTCTAAAACACTTAGACCGTCAGCTGCACCTACAGGGACAAAAGGCAGAGGAGTGTCAGTCTATACTAACAACAAGAAACATTTTATGTGCTTTTGTTTCTTACTGAATATTAATTGAACTGAAAATTGTGGCTCTCTGTCTCTCCAGTTAGTTCCCATTCCCCCATCCCTGTTCTTGTTTTGGTGTTAATCTTGGTGGCTATGAAATTGCACGCCCCTCTTGTAAATTTGTGTTTGGATACTCCTTCTGGTTCCATCTCATTTGCTCAGTGTACAAAGAGAGCATTTGGGAAGAAAAAAAAAATTTTTTTAAGTTTGTTTCCTGCCTTTCCTGCAAGTACTCTAGACCATATACAGATATGCTGTATTCAGGACTATTTGTAAGCTTATGAGCCCCTAAACCTTTCTGTGTTGGAGAGAAGCCTTCTAGCTTAATTTTTTTCTTAGAACTAGCCATTTTTTTTGTTTCAGCACTCAAATCTGGCACTGTAAAAATCTACTCCCAATCATTAGTGGGCCGGAGTTCCGCTGTGGCGACCCCTAACCAGGAAAAGCCGAAAGAAGAAGAACAACAAATCTGTTTCTTTGAGCTCAGCACTTGTTCAGCACTCATTGTAAGCACTAAATAAGCTGCAAATTACTACAGCACTCAACTTTCCTCACTTGTCTACAGGAAAGCAGTTTTCAGTACTTAATAAATAAGCACCTATCCAGGCATGTCTAAGGGTCAGCTCCCAATGTTTTCTCCTGTCTACCTGATGAATATGGGCATCTTGGGGCAATGCAGCAACTGCCTCATGTACACAGACAACCCTCTCCTACTACCACCCAACACTACAACCTGTGAGAGATGCACTTATATAGCCAAACTAGAAGGAAAGCTCTCTGCATCCAAGACTGGACTAGACAGTCGAGAGGAGAAGGTAACCACTTGCACTACACCACACTCATCACATAGTCCCTCAAAATCTACACCACCAAAACACATACACAGAAATGCAAAACACACACCTACATTCGCGGAGGCTCTCAATAAAAACCTGCCCAAGCAACAGGTACTTCCAAAGCAGAAACGCAAGCAAACTCCCCCCCCCCCAACACAACCCAAATGACACATAGCCCACAATCTCAGTGTGCCACTCAACCACAGCCCATAAGGCATACCAACGTACCCAACACTCTAGTCATAGGTGACTCTATAGTCAGGCACACTGATGACAGGCTAATCAAGGAGAAAGTCACTGTCAGCTGCCTGTCAGGTGCCAGGATCCACCACATCATGCACGCACTCAGGTCACTCCACAACAAGTACAGATATGACTCTGTCATTGTCCATGTTGGTGTGAATGACCTGAGACATACCTTCCTGGACTACATGAAAAGAGACATGGAGGAGCTCTCCAATCTTGTAGCCCAGGCAGGTATGACCCTAGCCCTCAGTAGCATCCTGCCACCCCCCAGAATGATAGCACAGTACAAGGACAAAATGATTGACTTCAACAATTGGCTAAGCTTCTGGTGTCATTCTAAGGGGATCCAGTATTTGTCTGCCTGGGATGACATAATCGACAGATCACAATGCTTTGCAAGAGATGGCCTGCACCTGTCACCTTTGGGATTCCCGATACTGGCTAAGGCTCTTGCCACCCCATAGTGCCTTTTTTAGGCAAGGTTCAAATGACAAATTCACCTCCATAACAGGTACAAGCAAGCAAAATATGAGGATAATGCTACACAATGTTAGAAGTCTAAACTCAAAATGCACTCACTCGAGGCACTCCTTAAAATAATCAACATCTGTGCAGTGACAGAGACCTGGTTCAAAGCTCCAGAGAGCACCTCTGCATTACCAGGCTATAATTCATACCACACCTTTCGGCCACCTAACCCCGACCAATGCACTAAAAGAGGAGTTGTGTCCATATTCATTAAGGATATCCACACCTCCAGGCTAGTTGCACAGCATAATGCATCCGAGATTATCCAAGTGCAACTAACTCTGGGCAAGACCACAATCCAAACTGTAGCTTGCTAAAGACCCCCCCCCCCACCATGCCCCAGGATTTCCACTCCTCATTTCTTGATGCAATGGAAAATATTAGGGTACAACCCAACACCTTAATAATGGGCAATTTCAACTACCGCACCATTAACTGGGAAAACTACTCATGTAACAACTCTTTTGCTCAACGTTTTCTAGAATTCATAAATTCCAATGCCTTGGATCAACCTTAGTCACACCCCCACCAGGGGCAGCAATATCCTAGACCTAGTCATTGCCAACATGGGCGACCCATGTTCCAAACCAGAGGTCAATTCCTCATTGGTCAGTTCTGACCAGAATCTAATCACCTACACATCCACATCCTGCCCCCACCCCTCATTAGAGAAACCACTGTAAAAAACTTCTCCAAAGGCAACTTCACACTTCTTAAGACAGAAGTGGCAAACTTCATGACACCCATGCAGACGGACAGTAGAAGTACAACTGCTGAATCCTACACAAATGCACTTTATAAGAACTTACACGAGTGCATGGATCGTGCTATCCCTAACACGAACAAGATGCTATCCTCCAAAAAAGGAATGCAATTTGGTGGTCTTCTGCCATAAACAAACTCTACAACAGAAGAAAGAAAATGTTGCAAAAAAGAGTAAAATCCCATGACTGGAGGAGCTCCCTGGTCAGCCTCAGTAAGAAGCTGAGATCCCTCATAAAATCCTCCAAAGCTAATTACGAAAACAAAATTGACACTGTTTCTAAAGACAACCACAAAGCATTCTATAGCTATGTCAAGAATCTCAATGGCAACAGTCAGATGTACTCTGAGTTACAGCACAGCGGTACTAAATATACAGAACCAAGTCCGTACCACCAAAAGAAGAAACTGCATGTTGTATCCAGCTGGGCAAATAAATAATCTTGCAAGCATGAGAAAATAACGTACTATTTATTGCAAAAAACAGAAATCACATAAAGCGCTTTTCGTCAGGCTCAGGAGCCTGATGAAAAGCACTTTATGTGATGTCTGGTTTTTGCAATAAATAGCACATTATTTTCTCGTGCTTGCAAGATTATGTATTTGGGCAGCTGGATACAATGTGCAGTTTTTTCTTTTGGTGGTATGGACTTAGTTTGTGGCTGTGTTTAAATATACAGAACCAACTGATATTGCCAACATCCTGGCAGATAGGTTCAGTGCTAACTTTACCCCCCTCTCACCAAATAGAGGGCCCATCTCTATACTGGAAGAATGCAAAGTTCCAGTAATCACGGCTGCACAGGTAAAAAAAAAACACTCTCCAAAGCCAAGAATACAGCATCCATGGGACCTGACACTATCCCAGGCTGCATTCTACATGAACTACAAAACAAACTGGCACCTCACCTAAGTACCATGTTCAGTCATAGCCTCACCTCAGGCTTTGTGCCCACTGAATGGAGCACGCAGCAGTTATCCCACTCCACAAAGGGGGAGCCACGACAGACCCTGGGTACTACCGCCCCATTAGCCTGACGAGCCTGGTCTGAAAGGCCATGGAACGTAGCATCATGGAACTCATAAAAAAAGACATTGGTAATCTCCAAACTCTGGACCCCACCCAGTTCAGGTTTGTAAAAGGCAGATCATGTCTCCTACTGAGAGACTTCTTTGAAGCAGTCACCAAAGCCATAGATGAGGGTAAGGTGGTTCACACAGCCTATTTAGATCTCGCCAAGGCTTTCGATACCATCCCCCACTCTGGAATTATAGATAAACTCACTAAACTAGGTAATAATCCCTATGTCACAAGACAGGTTGCCAAGTGGCTCACGGACAGAACCCACACTGTGAAAGTAGCAGACGCCAAATCTGACTTCAGACCAGTGACAAGTGGAGTACCACAGGGTTCATTCCTGGGTCCTCTCCTGTTTGGTATATACTTCTCTGAAGTACAGGCTAACACAGAAGTCTTTGGCTAACGAAGTTTGCAGATGACTGCAAACTGGGAGCCATAATAAAAACTCCTAACGATGTGGACATCCTACAAAAGGGCCTCACTGAGACAGATGCCTCATGTCAAAGCCATGGCCTCAAGCTCAATGCCAAAAAGTGCATTGTCATCAAACTCTGTACCCATGAACTACCAGATAGGTGGTGGTCTACTTAACACCGAAAGTGTGATAAGATATGTTGGGACACAGGTGGACAGTAGTCTCTCCTTTGATAATCACATCACCACTGTGGTCAGGAAATCCTTCTACATGGCACACCTTATCACAAAATGTTTCTCATGCAGAAAAGAAGAGGTCATTGTTCCCCTCTACTCATCACTCATTAGACCCATTATAGAGTACAAAGCCTCTTTTGGTATGTACCTCACAAGACATCTACAACAACTGGAGAGGCCACAGAAATACCTCACAAAGAGGATTACTGGCCTCAAACACATACCCTACTCAGACCATCTCAAAAAACTCCAGCTTTACTCAGTCACATATTTCCTTCTCATAGGTGATCTTTGCCTAACATACAAAGCTATGCCAAACCCAGAGCCGTTGGACATGCTCCACTTAAAGAAATCCCAATCCCTCTGAAATACACGCTGTAGGGACCTAAACCTTGTCACCACAGTAAACAGAACATGCTGGAGGAATAGATTCCTGTCCCAGAGGCTTCCCATACTCTGGAACAGACTACCTATCAATGTCAAACAGAGCTCCTCATTAGCACTCTTCAAGAAAAATCTTGATGATTGGATGGAAAATTGGAAATTCACCCCGGAGATCACTTCAGTGGCTCTGCTTGACAGGGGCAGAGGAAAATAATTTTCTTGGGTGGTGAAAGCCAGGGTACCTTTTTGGCTAGGCTTATATAAGCCCTAGGGCCAATTGCCTAGCACCTACCTATGAATCTAAGTCATCAATGGTTAAACAGCACCATGCCCTGGAATTTATCCACATGCGTATCACCACAGAAAACTCCCATTCCATATCCTAGCAAGCTATAAGTCAACTTCTATGTCCCTAGAATCCCATAGCTCAAAACTAGACCTACTGGAGAGACACTTCATTAAACCAAATACCCTAGTCATGAGACACTTTAATTACCAATCTATAGACTTTGAAACATACTCTGCCTAATATTGGCAGGCATGATTCCTGGACTTCATTAATACAAATACCCTTAGCCAGATAGTGTGCACACCCACCAAAGATTTGAACATATTGGACCTGGTACTCATCAATATGAGAGAGTGCTGGACACCATCCCCCCACAATGAGTCATGTCTTCACTGATGATGTCAGGCCACTAAACCATCTCCTTCAAAATAAAAATTAACTTGGTAATGACAGCAAACCTTGTAACAATTAGGAACTGTTCCAAAGCAAACTACATCCTATTAACTCATAGTTTGCCAAAATCCAGTCGCCTGCTAACCCTGAGTTCACAGCAACATATGTGGAATTGTGCACAGAGACCCTGTAAAACCATATATATTGTTAGTGGAATCCTAACCTTAAAAGGGTTTATAAAACAATAAAAGGAAAAATGTCAGTACTAAAATCAGGAAGAGCAGCTCCCATAATGATAGGAGCTCTCTAATTAAATACAGATGACTAATTAAGTCTAACAAGGCCAATTATTAAGTCAAGGTTGCTTTGCAGGCTGAAGACAACCACAAGGACTTCTACAACTATGTCTAAAACCTCAAAGACAGCACACATCAGTGTGCCACACTGATGATCAATGGTGTTTCCTTTACTGAGGAAAGGAACACAGCAAATTTTGTTGGCTGACAACTTTATCTCAAACATGACCCCCACTCCCCCAATGAAATACATATTAGCATAACCCCTCCCAACTATTAACAGAGATCAGGTCCTTGCGGCACTCGCTAAGGCCAAAAACACAGCCTTAATGGGCCCCAACGATCTCCTGGGATGCCTCGTAAATGGCTTGAAACAAAACCATTTGAGTCACTTTTCAACTATAGCCTCTAGTCTATGTCCGAATCCAGACCAGTAATGAGTGGTGTGCCTCAGGGCTCTGTCCTGGGGCCCCTCCTGTTTGGCATATACTTGTCAGAAGTACAGGCAAGCACAGAAAGGCTGTGGCTGACTAAGTTTGTGGACGACTGCAAACTGGGTGCTATAATAGAGTCTCAGGCCAACATGGAGATCCTCCAGAAGGGCCTAAATGAGACTGATGCATGGTGTCAAAGCCATGGTCTCAAGCTAAATGCAAAAAAAGCATAGTAATCCCCTTTGGAAAAAACAGAGTACCCGCAAACTACAACATAGGAGGTAATCCCCTGAAATCTGAAGAAGAAATAAGGGATCTAGGGACCCAAGTAGATAGTCAGCTTTCCTTTGATAACCATGTTGCCAAAGTGGTTAGAAAACCCTTCTATGTGACCCATCTGATCAGGAAAGGGTTCGCATCAAGATCTACGGATGTAATGGTGCCCCTCTAATCTTCCCTCATCAGACCCATTATTGAGTACAATGCACCAATTGGAATGTACCTGACTAGACATCTCCAGCAGCTGGAGAGACCACAAAGGTACCTAACCAAGAGGATTACTGGCCTCAAACAGTTGCCCTATGCAGCACGACTAAAAAAGCTAAGACTGTTCTCTGTTGCATACCGCTTTCTCAGAGGCAATCTCTGTCTAACGTACAGAGCCATGTCCAACCCAGAATTGTTGAACATGCTCCATCTTAGCAAAACCAAATATACTCGAGCTACACGCTCTTGGGATATAAACCTCAACATAACAATGAATAGAGCATGCTGGAGGGATAGATTCCCTTCACAGAGACTTCCCTTACTATGGAACAGGGTCCTGATCTACATAAGACAGAGCCCCTCACTATCACTCTTCAAGAGGAGCCTTGATGAGTGGATGGGTAAGAGAAAGTTCTCACCGGGGATCACACCAACAGCACTACTAGATAAGGGCCAAGAGTACTAGCTGCTAGTACAAGGGTCTAGGGAACTACTAAAGGGGCAGTGAATACCGCACAACGTGGCTGGGCTAATATATGCCTTAGGGCAGATAGCCCAGTACCAACCTATGAACCTATAAAACAGGCTTTCTGCCATGAGAATGGAGGACTACAATGGTTATCCCACTTCACATGGATGGACCATTAAATGACCCAGGAAACTACAGACCTTTAAGTCTGACTAGTTTAATATCCAAAGCCATGGAATGAATTATCATTGAAATGATCAACAAAAACATAGGCAACCTTCAGACACTGGACCCAACCCAGTTTTGGCTTTGTCAAGGGAAAGTCATGCCTACTAAACCTGATGGACTTCTTTGAGAAGGTCACCAAACCAATAGATGAGGGGAAAATGGTGCAAACCACCAACCTGGACCAGTCTGAGGCATTTGATACAATACTGTACTTGGGCATAGTTGACAATCTCACCAAATTTGGCATAAGCACCTACATAATTCAATGGATTGCCAGCTGGCTTAGTGCCATGACCCAAGAAGTCAGGACTTGGTGAGACTACCTCACCTAAGAGACTGGTCATTATCTAGTTCTTGGAGATAAGAACTAATGTCAAGGATCTTTGGCTGACCACATTCACATATGCCTGCAAACTGGGAGCTATTATAGATTCTCCCCATAACACAAACATCTTGCAAAACAAATGACTAGTGCCAAAGTCACAGATTAAAACTTAATGTCAAGAAATCCATTCTAGCACCTTTTGGGAAAACAGCCACCGAGGATAATTACTCCATTAATAAGACACCCCTAAGAGCTGACTTGGCAGCCAGGGATTGAGGAACATATGCAGACAGTAATCTGGCCTTTGGCTAGCATGTGATCAAGGTAGTAAGAAGATCATTCTTTGTTGCCCAATTGATAAGTAATAACATAGCATCCAGGTCCAAGGAAGCCATAGTGACACTTTATTCAGTCCTCATTAGACCCATCATTCGGTATAGTGCCACCTTTGGCATGTAACTGACCAAATGTATGCAACAGTTGGAACACCCACAATGGTTCCTTATCGGAAAAATCCAGTGTAAACACACTGTCCTATACAGAATGCCATAAAGCCTTCTTTCTATACTCTGTTTCCTACAGGTTACCGAATGGTAATTTATGACTGGCATGTAAAGCGTCCTCAGATCCAGCACTAATAGACCTTTTGCAGATCTGCAAAATAAACAGTCTCAGAACCAGTAAATCAAAAGACTTAAAATTTGTTTGAGACATAAATAAGGTATGTTTGTGAGAGAGATGCATCTCAGAGGATCCCCATCCTCTGCAAGAGGTTGGTCATAAATGTAAAGGAGAGTCCATCCTTTACCCTATTTAAGCATAACCTTCACCAACAGATGGGAAATCAGAAGTACACCCAGGGTTTGGCCCCATGTCTCTCTCAGAAAGAGGCAGACAGTAATGCCCAGACTAACATAACTTCCCCTACATAACCTCTAGAACTTCTTAACTAACATACCACCTCTTAATAAATGCCCATGACACATAGGGATAAAGACAGTGGTGATCATTAGCATAGTATATACCTAAGAAGCTATAAGAAAAGGAGTTGAAATATGGCTGATAAGCATCACAAAATAAATGATACAAAAAACAATCCGCTTTACAGTGTAGAATAAGAAACATCTCATATAAAAATGTACTGTCCAGTTTACTTCTCCTCTCCTCCTTCTCTTGTAAAAGTAAGCCACAGCTGATTGTTAACAAACCAAATATGTATGAATGCATCCATTTCATGTACAAAATACATGAAGTACGGTTCGACGTGAGTACACACAAGTTAATACAGAATCCCCACCCCCAAAGAAAAAATTAGGAAAAGAAAAACAATGCTGAGTGTATGTCAGGACGACAACAGCTGTGCAACTCTGTAGTATACTGCAGCATTAACAAAAATGATTAGTGTTTCTCAAGTAATAACGGATAAAACATTCTTCAGACATCCACTTGTGTAGAGGGAGGCAGTTAAATTTAACAGGTTAATCATATTTTGTGTGTTCATAATATAATGCACCCCCCCCCTCCCCCACCACCACCACAACCTTGCTGTTAAGCTATACAATACTCTTCTGCAATAACTGGTCAGTTCCCTAGATAAAAGTTTCTATAATATCTGGTAACATTCTTTACAAAACTTTTTTTATAGACATGAAATAACAGTTAAGTAGAAAAATTCAGACAGTAAACTGGTGAGTGTTCTGTGAAATGCAATCCATCAATAATGTTATAATAAATCATTCTGTCAAAAAAAAAAAACAGCAACATTTCTTTTTAGCAAGTCATTTGTTAAACTACAAACAAGTTTTGAAAGCCAATTTCAGTAACAAGCTCTAAAAATCTAAGCAGCCTGCCCAAAAGTGATACAAGTCCATTGGCTTTGTGAATACCTTTATATAGTGCAGATCTGGCCCTCTGAGCATGGGAATATGGGAGTGAGATGTAACCTCATTAGCATTTATGAACTTCACAATCTGTACTGAATGCAAGGTAGTTAAACATGATTGGGCGGATTCATGAACACCTAAACTAAGTATTTGTATTGTGTACATGTAGCTGCTTACCACACACCACACACACTATAGCAAACTTTTCTGTATTCATTAAATGACTCTAGACTTAATGCAGAGCCTCAAAACAAAGGTAAAAGGCAGAATATGCTAATAAAAGTATAAGTAGCTGAATTACCTGCTAATTAACGAAGCTAACATGGTGGAGCTATTCATGAAGGTATAAAGTCATTGGGTGCACTTAGTCTAGCCATTTGCCCTGAAATCCGAAACTCTGTGGAATACAGCCTTGATTTACACTTCGGGAAAATGTTAGGGGTTGCTGTTGTCATCATTTGCCTGTATGTGCAACAGGCTTTAATTCAAGGTGCTGCTGCCACACCTCTGCCAAGAAGAAGAAGGGTAGAACACACTGTGAACAAGCACCAACACTTCACTCAGCTCGATGAAGAAATAAATCCAAAATAAAATAAAATGAAGTGCTTTTCGTTTGGGAAATATCCAAACTTCTTCAGATGTAGAGCAAGAACAAAAGCAGTCAGCCCAGCAAAAATACACTCTATATCATGAAAAGTTAATTGATTAATTGCCTACAAGTGGGTCACAGCACTCATTTAAAATTACACTTCACAGTTGCATTGTTTTGCTAACAAGACCAAAATGAACCTAAAAACTTCAAGGCTTTACAAACATCATGATACAATAGAAATTATTATTTTTGCTAAGAATAAATATAAATATACATACAAGTAGAAGAAGAAGGGTATTTAGACCCCATTTTACTTACCATGGACTGCGTGGCACAGAAACTGTAGAGTAATACTGGTTGGGCAGGGAAACACTGGAAGAAATGTGCAACCTCTGCCGCCCTCACCTCCGACTCAAGCTAAGTGTGGAGTTTGTATGAAGAATGCAAAAAAGAGTTATATAACTGCTTACTCCCATATGCAAAGACTTGTATCTCTTCAAGCTCAAACATGCCTCAGGTGTACATTAGCATCAGAAACAGCATACGACTGATGTCTATGGTAAACAGCTATGGGCTTTGCCCAATAATAATAGGCATCAAGCAACTTACCCATTCGTACCTGCAACTGTGAGTAAAAATAAAAATGTGCAAAGGGCAGGGCACAGTCATCATCACTGTCACAGGGTTGAGGGGTAAATAAGGGCAGGTTTGACACCAAAGATGTGAGTCTGAATTATTTAATTTTATTGCATGCCAGGAAGTTCAGCAGTATACAATCTTTGGTGTCCTCCACATCAGAGCCAACATCAAAGATTCTATGTGAACCCCCTGTTGAGGTGTCTGGGATCTCTGACAGTGGACAGAATCTCCTCAGTTTCAGTCACTGGTGGTTTGGTAACAGGACCACCCCCTGTAGCCATATCTTCCTGGTCAGTTGCACCCAGCCTACATATCATGTACATTATCAAGTCACTGCCCTATGTCAGATTTTCTGAACTACACTACCATGGCCTCCTAGACTAATTACATAGTCGACCAACTGCTACCATATTCAATCACAGAAGGACTTATCACCTCTGCTTCTTTCTAAGACAAAAGAGTTGTGTCAATGTAGTGCCTAGATTTTAACTTCATTTTCTGTGCCACTGTAAGGTGGCTTATGGAGTGAAGGTGTCGAGTGCCATAGCCCTATATTAGACAAAACATAAAAAACATAAAAGAACCAAAAATAGAAAATGAAGACGCAAGTGATTGTTACAAAAAGTGTGTATGAATGTATGCCTCCATCATGCACAAAATAACTGAAACAGCAAAGCTTCCTATAAGTACACACAAGTTAATACAGAACTTACCCCCCCCCAAAAAAAAAGTAAAGGAAATGCAAGAGTAAAGGTTATGTAAGGGGGACATCACATGTGTAACCGTATTACAATGCAGCATTAAGGAAAACAACGTTCGCCTTATCATTACAAACGGCTAAATCTGTTGTTGGATGTCTACTTTTTTGGGGAGCATTTAGGTATATATAACAAGCATAATACATTTTAGTCTACAAACGTGAAACCTGTAGCTTTGCTACTAAGTGGTATAACACCTGTCTTTACTACCTGATTAGATGCCCAGAGGAAAGCTTCCATAGTGTTAAGTTACATTCTTTACAAACATTTGTAATTGAAAAAAAATACTGATATACATGGCTGTGCCAGCAAGGGACAAATTATGCAGACAATACAGCAAGCAATGAGTGTATTGTGAAATGCAATCCATCAGTACAGCTGAAATAAAAAAAATTGTATAAAAGAAAACAGCAACATACTTTTGCACCAAGTTCGTTGGGAAAACAGAAACAAGTTTTGCAAGCAAATACAAGTATGGAGTTCTCTGGATCCAAACATTCTCCCTTACCAGGACACAAGTTCCTAACCTACATGATTATGTAAATATAGTTCAGATTCAGCACTCTGAGCACTATGGATATGAAAATTAGATGTGAACTCATTAGCATTCATCAGTTCCACAATCTGCACTAACGAAGGGAAGATTAACATTGTGTTACAACCTACACAATTGCATGCACATACCCTACTGTTGGAAGGAAGAGCACAGAGAAGTGTTAGTTGTGAAGGGCTTGCAAGTGTGAATGATTAGTCTGAGTGCAGGAACAATCAGTGTTCCACAGTCTATCCTCGCTGATGTATACTTACCGTGGGTGTGTCAAGGAGAAGAAACTTACAATAAAGTCTGGGATTACATCAATTCAGTTGGAGAGCAATATTCTTAACATTTTTATGATTTTTTTTAGGACCGCACTTTGTGCCTCTGTGTAAGAATTCTTCTGCAGTTGTAAGGATGTACAGCAATATAATGAGATAGTATTATTAGAAAATAATACATAAGGGGATGCTGCTCACAAAATAGGGAGAAGAAAATAGCTGTAGTATTGCAAATATTGGTTTCACAATATGTGAGCAGCCCTCAGATTAGCTCTTGATAAGATCACATTTAACCACACATCTACTGGCAAATTACAAAGGACAGCTTTAGAGCTTGTTTCTGTTGCACCTTTAATGTGAGTTGATATAATATCAAATCTTAATTATAGGTTCATAGGTTGGCCCTAGGGCCTATACAAGCCTAGCCATAACAATTCCCTGGATATTTCTTCCCACAATATTTACTTCTCTGGGCCCCTGTCTAGCAGGATGACTGACATGATCCCCGGGGTGAATTTCCTATCTCCCATCCAATCATCAAGGTTCCTTTTGAAGAGGGCCAATAAGGCACTCTGCTTGACATGTATGGGCAGTCTATTCCAAAGTATGGGGAGTCTCTGGGTCAGGAACCTATCCCTCCAGCATGTTTTGTTCATTGTGATGACAAGGCTCTGAGGTATTGGGATTTCTTTAAGTGGAGCATGTCCAACAGCTCAGGGTTTGATATGGTCTTGTATGTTAAGCAGAGATCACCTCTGAGTAGACGATATGCCACAGAGTATAGCTGGAGTTTTTTTAGACTGTTAGCATATGGCATCTGCTTTAGGATTGTGATTCTTTTAGTGAGATATTTCTGTGGCCTTTCCAGCTGTTGCAGATGTCTTGTGAGGTACATACCAAACAGCGCATTATACTCTATAATGGGTCTAATGAGGGATGAGTACAGTGGGACAATGACCTCCTTTTTTCTGGCTGAAATGCCCTTACTGATGAGGTGTGCCACATAGAAGGATTTCCTGGCTGCTGTGGCGATGAGGTTATCAAAAGTGAGACCACTGTCCACCTGTGTCCCTAAGTCTTTCATCACACTTTTGATGTTTAGTGTACTGCCACCTATGTGGTAATTCATGGGTAGATGTTTTTTTCTAAAGGGGATAACTATACATTTCTTGGCATTAAGCTTGAGCCCATAGCTCAGGCACCAGGCATCTGTTTCTGTAAGGTCCTTTTGTAGAATATCCACGTCATTTGGGGATTCAATAATGGCTCCCAGTATGCAGTCATCTGTGAACTTTGCTAACCAGAGTCCCTTAGTGTTGGCCTGTACTTCAGAGAAATAGATTACAAACATGAATGGTCCCAGGACTGAACCCTGAGGTACTCCAGTTGTCTCTTGTCTGGAGCTGAATTTGGAGCCAGCTACTTTTACAGTCTGGGTTCTGTCAGTAAGCCAGCTGGCAAACCATCAAGTGACACAGGGATTTATGCCCAGCTTAGTAAGTTTATCTATGATTCCAGAGTGGGGGATGGTGGTGAAGACCTTGGCGAGGTCCAGATAGGCTGTGTGGACAGCCTTACCCTTGTCCACAGCTCTGGAGACTGATTTGAAGAAGTCAATCAGATTCAGGAGACAAGATCGGTCCTTCACAAACCCAAACTGGGTGGGGTCCAGTGTTTGAAGGTTGCCAATGTCTTTGTTTATAAGTTCCATAATAATGTGTTCCATGCCCTTGCAGATCAGACTTGTCAGACTGATGGGACTGTAGTTCCTGGGATTCAAGGCGGATCCCAACTTGTGGAGTGAGATAACTATAGCTGTGGCCCACTCAGTGGGCACGATGCCTCAGGCGAGGCTATGATTAAATATGACAGTTAGGTGAGGTGCCAGTTCATTTTGTAGTTCATGTAGTACACAGCCTGGGATGTCATCTGGTCCCATGGATGCTGTTTTCTTAGCTTTGGAGAGTGCAGTTTCTACCTGTGTGGCCGTGATTACCAGAATTTAGCAATCTTTTGGTATTGAGATGGGCCCTTTAGGGGGTGAGAGGGGGGTGAAGTTGGCACTAAATCGATCTGCCAGGATATTGATAATATCCTAGGGATCAGTATATTTAATGCCATTCTGTTGTAGCTCAGAGCAGATCTGAGCATTGCCATTTAGATTCTTGACATAACTATAGAATGTCTTGTGGTTGTCTATGGAATCTTTGGCAATTTTATTTTCGTAATTAGCTTTTGAGGATTTTATGAGGGATCTCAGCTTCTTACTGAGGCTGGTGAGGGAGTTTTGTGCATCCTGGGATGTTCCTCTTTTCGGCAACAGTTTCTTCCTTCTGTTGTATAGTTTGTTTATATCAGGAGACCACCAGATTGGCTTCTTTTTTTTAGAGAAGAGTATCTTGGTTCTATTTTGGATGGCACGATTCATGCACGAGTGGATGTGCTCCTACAGTGCCTTAGTGTAGGATTCTGCAGTCGAACTTTCAGAAACCATCTGCATGGGTGTCGTGAAGTTTGTCACTTCTGACTTCAGTAGCATGAAGTTGGCTTTGGAGAAGTTTTTAAAGGAGGTTTCCTTACTGGGGGGTGGGGGTGGGATGTGGATGTCAAGGGTGATTTGCTTATGGTCAGACCTGACCAATGAGGGGGTGACCACTGATGTGGAGCATTTATCTCCCATGTTGGTAATGACTAGGTCTAGGATATTGGAGCCCCTGGTGGGACAATGGATTAGTTGATCCAGGGTGTTGGAATTTATGAATTCAAAGAACCGCTGGGAAAAGGAGTTGGTACCAGAGTAGTTTTCCCAGTTAATGTTGTTTACTTTTTATTTTTATGTCTGTGGCAAATACTGATAGTAATCTCAATTGTATGCTTTTAATTCACTGATTTGATTGTTCAAATCAAAGGAGGGTGCTGTGTATGTGTACATACTGATCTTAAGTACCAATTGTTCATGTTTCAGGAGAACAAGGTGGAAGTAACATCAGAAATGTACATTTTCAATACTTGTTTCATAATGTTTCCTTTTTAAAAACATTTTTTATCTGCATCCATTCCATGCCATTTGGCATTTCTCAGTCTTCACTGGCAGTGTACCCTAGCAGTGAACAAGAGTTCACTTTCTAAGGTAAAAACTGACAAATTAAAATTTGAATGCCATCAGTAGCACAACTCAGCCTGGCACTAGCGTGCTTCTGTGAGCACTCTGGACAGTCCTGTATGAATAAATTCAACCTGTCCGGTGACTTTCTGTGTGGCACAAGGTGTAAGTTAAGTTAAATTAGAGAAAGAGGCCACATAATGAAGAGTTCAAATCCTATTTACAGATATTTTTATGACTGGATACAGAATACATACTGACACCCCATGTTGCATAAGAAATGATAAAAATCTTACATGTAATCCATGTGACTTGATGTTAGAAATGGGTTGTTGCAAACTCAAATCTTCTCATTATCTATAAAAATATCTGCCATGGATGTTGTAACATATGACATTTTTAAAGTATGATAGCACAAAATCAGTCACATGAGTAATGTGGACATACGTGTCATATATTTATTTATTTATTTTACATTTGTGTACCGGGAAAGTCTGACTGGACACACGTCATTTTTCAGTGGAGGCCTGGGGAGAAAAGCTCCAGGAATAAGTGATACAAATGTAGAACTTAACTCATTATATCCAAGTGACACCTCCAGGTGCATTTGCATTTAACTCCTACTGATGCCTCTAGGTGTCAAATATTGTTTGTTCATATTTGCATCAATAAGTCAAAAAAACATGCTATGTACAAGGTTTTAAAATATTTGTCTTAAAGCTTACACAATGGCAAACTCAACTGCATTAATATTTGACCTCTGCCTAGTACAGGTAAATAGATATTAACTGTTGTTTTATGATGTTAATTTATATAGATATAATGTTCACATTTTTCTAAATATCTCAAGAACCAAGTAACACAGACAGATCTCCTTGACCTCATATGAAAGCTCTCAACTAGATGATTAAAAGGGTTCCTATCAGAAGAGTGAATGCTTAAATTAGTGAATGCTCTGATATCAAACTTTAAAAAGCAAAACCTGAAAATGTCAAAGGCACGGAACATCAATTTTTTTCCCAGAGAAAAAAAAAGCAATGGGCAGTTCTCCGGACTTTGCTGTTTTCTCAACTGTGGTGTGATTTCAGAGTTGGTATATTTATGTTGGGGGTGTGTGGGGGGCACAGCTCTCCGCATCGTGGGTTTTGCCTGTACATTGTTTTTTTTTTTTTTGGATCAGCAATTTGCTGATCTGTTCCTTCGACTTTTTAAGCATTCGCATTTTTAAATTCGATAAAAGAGCGTTCATTATTTTTAGCGTTTGACCTTCTGATATAGATGTGATTAAAATGTTGACAGTGTTTATGTAACTTGAGTGGTTGCAAAGATATTATAAGCTGTTTATAAAATATTACAAATGTAATAATTACAATGGCTTATAAAATTCAGTTTAAGACTTAGAACATAAGAATAGTACTACTGTAAAAAATACGTTGTGCTGAAGTGTTTGCCATTTATACTTATTTCATAATTGTTATGGTTCCAGAGATATTAATAATTGTTTGAAATATGAGGTCATAATTTGATTCTGTCAAAAGGCAAACAGTGCAAACCTCCTGAGCTCCATTGGAGTGAATGAGTTAACAAGACATGCAAGGACATTACATGAGCATTCAAACAGCATTTACACAAACAGGAAATACAGTTTTCTAGAGGTAACATCAACATAATATGTGATACATGAGTATATTCAATTTAAGCTAGTTTAAATTTAAATGAATTCAGGGAGTAGTTTAAGATAGAACCCAATGAGTAATATATGGTTACATGTTTACATGTACAGAAAATAGTTTTAACCAGGAGAGTTGCAATAACAAAGCCAACTGTCAGCCAAGTGTATAGTGAGTAGCTTTTTAAATTGTACTGTGGAGGAGTTATCGGTAACGGAGGTTGGCAGTTTGTTAAAATTTTAGGGATGACGTTTGTAAAGAGTGATTCTCCATCTGAGTTGTTAGTTTTAGTGGTATCCAGTAGGAGCTTGTAAGTGGAACAGAGTACTATACAAATGGAATATGGCTGTATAAGATTTTGGAGAGCAGGGACTTTATCAGGTTGATATAGGATTTTGTGGTCAAAGGTTACTTCTTTATAGTTTAGCAGTTGAGGAAGTTCTAACCAATTTAGCTGTTTAAGAGCTGCACAGTGGTAGGACCTATGTGTGGCATCAGTGGCAAATTTGGCAATTTTATTGCAGCAGGATTTCAGCTTGGTAAGATCAGTTTTAAAGAGGTTAGTAAGAACTGGGGACACATATAAAAGAATTGACAGGAGGTGTGTGTGGGCAATGGTAGCTTTTGTGGTTCTAGTTAGAAAATGTTTGTTACTTTAGAGTTGACCTAGTCTTTTATGAGTCTTCTTAATGGTTTTAGCAATGTGAATGTCGAATTTCAAGTTATTGTCAATTTTGATGCCTAGCAGTTTAGTATGACTTACTGAGGTAATAACAGTTTTGTTTTTGGATTCTATATTAAAAGTTAGGTAGGATGAGAGAGATCTTGTAGGGTGAATGACAATGAGTTTTGTTTTGTTGGAGCACAGGATAAGTTGGGAATTGGTAAGCCATGTTTATACAGACAGAAATGACTCCTGGAATATGGTGTTGAGATGTTGTAGGAAGGGGACTGCGTATATTAGTGCAGAATCACCTGCATATTGTATAAAAGAGATGAATGAAGAGTGGAGGTGTGGAAATGATTAGTGAATAGAGAGAAAAGTAGAGAGCCAAGGAGAGAGCCTTGTGGGAACACTCTGGTCACTGGGAGAAGAGGGGAAAGGTGGTGTTGCCACTGTATGGCCTGCTGACACCCTGATAGTTAGGTTTGGAACCAGGTGATAGAGGAGATGCTAAGGTTAAGGGAGCAGAGTACATTTATGAGTATATTGTGATTTACCATATCAAAGGTTGATAAACTTATCCGTATCTCACAAGCATCCATCATGACAGTAATACATTATATTGTAAACTTTGTTTCTTGTATAATTGTATGTACTGTGGCAAGAATGACCTCCTGCTATTGTGTGTGTGCCTCCTTTCAGAGTAATTGCCATTACATAGAATCCTGAAGATGTGTAACCTAAATGCTACTTGTGATGAGGCAAGCAGATTAAAAGGGATGGGATGGGATGGTTGTTATATTTTTTTAAATTGTTTTCTAAGCTATTGTGTGTTTTTTTAGTAATGCCTTTTCCATTTGTACTCTGTTCAGCAGTGCTCAACCATGCTTTGTGGCAGACAAAACAAGTTAAAGAAATAAATTTGGGCTGCCTTCTGTGGTGCAAACGAGCCTTGCACCAGTATGCAGCTGTCTGTACTTTGGAAAGTACTCAGTACAGAAAATGCATTGTTGGGTAACTTTCACTGCACTGAATGTAGAGAATGAGACAGCTCACGCAGGGTTAAAATTCAGTTTACAGATAATGTTGGGGGGTGAATAGACATTTACACATATTTTGTTATATCATTGTGTTGTTTGAAACTCCACTATTCACAGTATTGCTAACATGTGAGTTGCCTTCTGTCCCCTTTCCCATTAGTTGTTATTACCTAAAGTTCTGATAATGTTCGCCAAACATTAAAGGTCTTGCTATGCACTTCTTCCTGTGATCATTGCTAAATATGTCCTTTGCTTGTTTTAATGTTTCCATTCAATTGTTTTCTCTGTTATACGTTTTATTATGCATTTTGCATTTAAAGTTCACTTCAAAGAAAAAAAAAGAGAAAAGAAATAATTTTGGCTGCCTTTTGTAGTAGAAAATTAACCTGGAGCCTGTGTGCAGCAAACTGCACTCTGTATAGTACTCATTGAAGAGAATTTACCTGTCAAGTAACTTTCCCTGTGGTAGAAAGTATAAGTGCAGAGGATAGCTGATGCAGGATTCAGATCTAGTTTACAGATAATTTTACAGAGGATGGTAAGAACAGATATTGACACACATTTTGGTTTATCATTTTATTGTCTGAAATTCAACTATTCTTAGTATTGCTAGCGTAAAGTGTTGTATGGTCCCTTTCCCATTATCTGTCACTACCTAAAGTCCTAATAATAATTGGCAGACATGAGATGTGTTAAAGGATGAATGTGTTAGTGTAATCAATTCTTCCTGTGGTCATTCCTAGACATACCCTTTCATTCTTTTAATTTTCCTTTCAATTGTTTTCTAAGTTGTTGTGTTTTTGTAATGCCTTTTGCATTTGTGCTCTGCTTGGCAGTGTGCAAGCATGGTTTACGGCTGAAGGAAATATTTAATTTGATCTGCCTGCTGTGACGGAAATGAGCCTAGCGCTGCTGTGCAGCTGAGCAAAGAAAACACACCTGTTAGGTAACTCTCTGTAGCGCAAGTCATAAGTAGAGTGATGACAGAGAAAGATGACAGATGATGCAGTGTTCAAATCCAGATTACAGATACTTTTACAGAGGGGGCAGAATGCTATTTGTCACAACATTTGTAACATTGAATAAAAATGAAATATCATAACTATATTTATTGCAGCAAATATATCAGTAATGCTTACTATAGAAGAGAAATATAGTGTGCGTAAATGAAATTAAATGTATCAATAATGGTATTTAATTTAGAATACACTTGCATAGTTATGATTTGCCCAATATGTTTGTTATAATCATGAGTTGCAACATGTAAGAATTGTGCATTTAGGTCAGTATACTTTATGAAGTATGTATGTAACATAAGCCATCACATGGTTCTCAGGTCATGTAATTCTACACATCTGAAATGTTTTTTACAAACACAAATACTGCTTTTTACTCAGAAATGCAGTGTCATGATTGATTAAAATCACACACATACAAGCATCTCAAGTATATTCCCCCATTCATTCTTAAATTAGTATATCTGTAATTAACATGTTAAAATGTAAGTTCTTCTGTGGCACTGACAGTTAATAACCAAAGTTTTATATTTTATCCTTTTTTCCATGGGTTTGATTCCCAGGTGGTATTATTTGGTACAAGTCCAACCAGCCCAATATGTCACAAGTCATACATTTTTTCTTCTCGAACCAACCATGATTATAGCAAACGCCATAAAGCATTTCACTGTTTAACATTTGAACGTGTCAGTAGTTTGAGCATCATACATGACCAAATCTCACCGCCGTATTTCTCACTTTCTTTGCTTTTTAATGTAATCTATGGCAGTGTGTCTGCCGACCCTAGGATGTGCTTTCACCTGTGCAAATGCAGTTGGTAAGGCTGTGTGCCTTTGCACACAAGTTGTTACATGCAGGATCAGAATTGAGAATCAATTCAGACATGTATTTTCAGCATGACTTCTGCAGACATGGCTGGTGAAGGTAAGAATGGTGTAACATTTACAGCACAAAGGTGGGGTATTGAGGAGTCCAGGACTTTTATGGCATTCCTCACTACTACAGCTGGAGGCTGTTGCAGGGATTATATTGGGTCTCACTATAAGGCTGAGGTTTGCAATAACCTGGCCAAGGCTGTGTCCAGTGCAACTGTCTTCTAACAGACTGGTGACCACTGTCATCACTACTATAGTGATAAGAAAAGGAGCAAGCAGGACCTCCTGAGCTGATGGGGAACTTGAATTTAAGACTGCAGACATCCCTCAGTTGGCTAAGTATACTGCCCCATCACTGATCTGTGATATAGCATTGATTAGCCAACCAACATAGCTAGTTATTATGCTTTCTCTACTGCACAACTGCTGAAGAGATAGCAGAAAACTGTCAGGCACATCAGTAGAGGATAACGTGCCTCTGAGAGGCATGGGGTAAGTATGCATCAGGTCTGAATGCAAGGTACAGAAGTATTTTCAGTACATCATTGTATATCCTCTTGAGCAAGCACACCTCATCTTTGATATTAAGCATACATGCCTGCTCCAGTAGTCCTTGGTTACTGAAGTATGCAAGGAATACATCAACTTAATTTTGTGTGGTTTCAATACCTAGAATCGAACATTAAATTTTGTTACTGAGCAGTATTTATCAGGTATTAACTACAATATTGCATGACATTAAAAATTCCATTTTTGCAAAACCAATTATTAACTTTGACAGCATATATCTGATATGGCATGGTCAAAAACATGATTTTTTTGTCATATCATACAAATGTGATTGATTTTATGATATATTAATGCTTTCCCATCATATCTGGATTTGGCCAAAGTGTACTTATTTATTTTTCATGTTTGTTTATGCATTTAAAATGAAAATAACTATCAGCACAGAGAGCAAGCCTGCCCACTGTGGTTTGGCCTTTCATATTTCCACAGGTGGTTGTGATACCTCCATAAGTCCTGCCCTACCTGCTTCACCTGCATAAGGTAGCTCTGCCCCAGCTGCTGGTGCTGTGGAATCTTCCAGCAGACGTACTAGTGGAGGTGGTGATTGTGTCACCCATCAAGACAGGGCTGATGAATGTTATAACAGAGAAGGGCCTCAGTGCAAGAATCAGCAGAATTTAAAGGTCCTATTCCATATTACTGAAATGATGCCATTTCCGGCACTGACCCAGGAAACTGGCACAGGAGACAGTGGTAACAGTTCATGGGGTGAATATTGGATTCTCACTGTTCTCAAGCTGGAAGTGGATGCATCTCCGATGTCTCCTACCTATTCCTAGCCATGGTGTCTACCAACCTTTTGTGTTCCTCACCATCCCTGTCTGTCTTGTATGTCCTGAATGTCTGCACCTGCTATCTAATGTACTCTTCATATATGACCCTCTCAATCCTAAACACATCCCCAACATTCCTCTCTCTCAAACAATGGCACCTGTCTCACAAACAAAAGTAATATAATAATAATAACAATAATAATAATAATAATAATAAAAAATAAAATAAATAATTTATTCCCCACACACAGTTCTTCAGTTTGTTTTTTTCTGGCATCCTGCATACTTGATTTGGTTCAGCTGGCTGCACAATGTTCTGTTGCTCTCTCCCATTCCTCCTGTTGTGCCTCTCCAAAGTCATGCAATTATGTGTACATTTCTACATTTACTTTGTGCAGAAGTGTTTAATGTGATCAAAAAATAGAATCACACACATTAGATATGGCCAGAAATGGCCCATCAAAAAGCTTTCACTTACTGTCCTCAGCTGTTGTGCAGAGATTGGTATCATACACCAATGCTGAGTGATGGTGAATGGCATTTCTTGTCTTATGGCAAAAACTGGTGAGTGTGTGCCACTGCCTGCACTATCCCTATTACTTTCCAACAAATGTACTTAAAAAGGCTGCTCTATTAGGAATGCAGAGTAAAGGCAGTACTTTGAAACAGTTACTCTAACAGTTCTTAGGCTGCAGGATGTAATGAACTACGAGTTCCTTTGTGGTGTGTTGAGATACTTCTCTGCCTGTAGACTGTTTTTGCATGGCATCAAGGATTCAATTACAGTTGTTTGTCAAATTATTATTTCATTACAGTTTGTATTCCTATCTATGTTTAACTGCAAACATTTGTATTTATCTCCAGTTACCGCATTTCATGAACATTTGAGTAGTGCAATAAGAAATCATTTGCAAAAATCATTCCATCCTCAACAGGGACACTTACCCCCCCCTTATAATGTTTCTGTTTTAAACTTGTTTCTACTCCCTTACGCCTTCTTGCTCCTTATAGCAAACACTTTATTGTGCAGAGCATAACAGAGTAATAATGAGGACACAGCTAAGAGTAACACATCCTAAAAATGATCCTAAATGTTCCATAAACAAAACTCTTGGTATTTCTCTCTACCATCTCTCTCTTTTTATTTCTTGTGCTTCAGTAAGTTGTAACTGTCCCTTCAATTGTGTTATTTTTGAAACTGTTAAGTAGGAGTTCCTTTGTGGAGTTCTGGCACCATTATCCTGCTTCTGTCTATAATCTATTTGCTCCCTACCTCTCTCACCCACTTCTCTGTCCTCAGTCTGTCTCCTCAGAATTTGCCCAATGTCTGTCACTTGTAACATAGGGGGAATGAAAGTACAAAGCTTTTGGCAAAATCCTGTGAGATTTTGCCATCAGCCATGTTAATCTGGTGCCCTTTATGCTACTGTGCTTTGCCTTGTTCTCTACATACAGGCAGGCAAATCTGCTCTTGAATGGGCTTAATGGCTGAATGCACATCTCTTATTGCAAAGATGCTAGGAAGCATGCTCCCCCAAAATTCCTGGCTTCATGACATATGTGTAGGTCATGACACAACACCTCAAGATAATACATTTCTGTTCTGCACTGGATCATTTACTATGCTGCTGTGTGTAATGTACACCTTATATAATTGTTAAAATTATCATTACTGTAATGAAGTCTGATGACTAAGTTCTCCCTCACTTTATTGTTTTGTGACCTTTCATTCAAATCAGTAAAATTAAGGTTGTGAAGTAAAATTGCCTCTGTGATGTCTTGACATAACTCAACGTCTGTAAAATGCTTTTGGCATAATGCCATGGGTTTGAATCTAGAAATATGTAAAAAATCATATTTAATGTTTTATTTATAGTACTATTATGTGTGACTGCATTGCCTACATATCTTAGAAGCCCACAATTATTTGGCTTATGTCTTAGTCATGTTTCTACTTTCTGACCCCTGCTTGCTCCATGTTGGAAACCCTTGATTGCACATAAAATGATAGATTACTTATCAGGAAAAACATAACATTAACACATCACAAAGATGGTAAAAAAATGGCCTTGAAAAATATAACATTCTTTGTCTCTATCAGCTCATTCTTCTGTATCATCACTTTTAACCGTTTCCGATGTGTTATGGTACTGGATGTAATGTACATGTTATAAGACTTTACAATTGTCATGAGCGCAATGAAAGCTAATACATACATTCTCCTTTGTTTCAATCTGTTGTCATATCGGAACTTCGAGATTTAAAAATTCCTATGTGGTGTGGATAGATAATACTCAGGTGTGTAGAATTCTTTTGGACTACAGTCAACGTTTGAATCCAGATGTATACCGAATTGTTACTGAATGTTTTGTATGACTCCTTTGTGTCTAAGTGTTTGCTACACATTTTATTAATGCACCACTATCTCGCTGCTGTACTAATGTGTTTGCCTCCTACTGGCTACACTGTCTTGTAGAGCTAATGACTGAATAAGTATGATGACAAACTGAAGACTAACACAGCACAAATATGTGCAGAAATATGTCTATTCCTGTCTTCCAGTCTCTCCTCCCCATTTAGTATCCTCAACTTTTGCATGAAATTTGGAATCTGGTGAGTGACGGTAAATGTTACTTGATGTCTTAAGGCAAAACCTGAAGATTTTAATTTCAACCACAGTAGCAAGGTTTGCATCTTGCAAATGTGCTTAGCCATGCTGCGCTATAGAAATACATGCTGATAGCACTATAGTGAGACAGTTTGTGTAACATATATATTAGGTTGATAGATGTCATATATACCTTATGGGATGTTACATAGGTGCACAGGTTCATAGGAGGTGACCAGGCTAATGGCCCTAGGGCCTTTACAAGCCTAATCATGAGTAAATCTCAGTATCCTTATTGATGATAATTATGGTCATTGTTAGCAGAGCAATTTTGTGATCAGCACAAACTGCCCCTGTTCATGAGGGACATAGATGCCACCCCCTGGATGAGTTTATGGTCACCCACCCAGTTGTCAAGGTTGCACTTGAATAGGGTCATTGAGAAGCTCTGCCTCACATGGAGTGCAAGCTTATTCCAGAGGAGAGGCAATCACTGGGAAATATATCTGTCTCTCCAGTATGTTCTGTTAATATCACAGGGTAGGTTGAGATCCCTGGAGTGAGTTATTCTTGTCATGTCTGATTTGTGGATGTGAAGCATTTTAATTAGGCCAGGGTCTGAGACTGCTCTGTAGGCCAGGCACAAGTTGCCTTTCAGCAGCCTGTATGATACAAAATACAATGACAGGGCTTTCAGTCTTTCAAAGTATGTCATGTCTTGGAGGCCCTGGTATCTCTTGGTTAGAAACCTCACTGGTCTCTCCAGTTGCTGCAGGCATCTGCTGAGGTACATACAGAAGGAAGCATTGTACTCAATTAGTGGTCTGATAAGGGTTGAGTACAATGGAGCTATAACCTCCCTGCTCTTGCATGTGATGCCCTTATTTATGAGAAGCACAATGTAGAATGCTTCTCTTACTACTATGAACACATGGTCATTGAAGTTTAAATTGCTATCAACCTGTGTTCCTAAGTCTCACACCACTGACTTAGAGGGGTGCTATCTATATCACAATTTGCAGGAGTTACTTCTTTGCCAAAGGGGATAATGAGGCATTTTTTTCTGTTATATTTTAGTCCGTGAGTTTGGCACCAATAATTTGTCTGTGTCAGCCTTTTCTGTTCTGTTAACATTGTTGGGAGGCTCTGTGATTGGGCCCAGTTTATAGTCATCTGCAAACTTGGTAAGCCACAGTCCATCTACCTTTGCCTAGACTTCAGGGAAATAGATTCCAAACAGTAAAGGGTCCAGCAAAATTCTTTGTGGTACCCCACTGATAATTGGTCTACTGGTGGAGGTGGACTCCCCAACTTTGACAGTATGCATTCTGTCAGTGAACCAGTTGGCTACCCATCTAGTAATGTATGAGTTAATCCCCAGATGCGATAGTTTCTCTATAATACCTGAATAAGGAATTCTGTCAAAAGCCTTGGATAAATCAAGATAGGTGAACTATATTGTTTTTCCCTTATCCAGGGCTTGGGTGATATTTTAAAAATAAGTCCGCTAGGTTTAATATGCAAGCGCTACCCTTGGCAAAACCAAACTGGTTCAGGTCAAGAGTTTAAAGTTCACCTATGTTCTTGTGGACAAGGTCCATGATTATTTCCATAGCCTTGCAGATAAAGTTGGTTATGCTCATAGGTCAATAGTACCCAGGGTCACTTGACTGACCCACTTTGTGCAAGAGGATTACTATTGCGATTCTCCAATTTGCCAGGACAAAACCAGTTCTCAGGCTATGGTTAAAGAGAATGCTGAGTGGTTCTGTTAGGTCTTGTTTTAGATTGTTTAGTAAGTGGCCTGGGATGTTTTCTGGTCCCATACAGGAGAGCCCTTGCATGACCTGTTCTTTGAAGACACTCAAAAGAGGACTGGTGTCCAGAATGTTTTGGGGTATGTCTTTTGGAGAAAGGAGGCTCAAGTTATTGCCAAGCTTCTCAGCTTACAAGTTGGCAATTTAATTAGGTTCAGTGTGATTCGTACCATCCACTGTAAGTTTGGCATTCCCTTTAAGGTTTTGGATGTAGCTAAAGAATGCCTTATGATTGTCTTTAGCTATGGATGCCAATTATGCTAATTTAGACTCGTAGCTAACCTTAGAGTTAACAAGATATCTAATTTGCTTGTTCCAGCTGTGGATGGTATTCTTCCTTTGTTGAGTAACTTCAAACTTGTTCTTAGACATCAGTTTTTTTTTTCTTTTGTTGTATAACTTGTTTATACTTACAGTCCACCAGGGTGGCCTGTTTTTTTCGAAAGACCTATTTTTTTCCTATTAGGTAAAGTCATTGCATTTGTTTATGTGGCTATATAGGGCATTCGTGTACACATCTGCATAGGAGTCAATGTTGACTATGTTGGGAGGGGCTTTGAAACTTTTTATACTATTGCTTAGGAGGCAATAGTTTGGTTTGGAGAAATTTGTCAGTTTTTTACTCCTGTGTGGATGTCAAGTTTGATCTTTACTTCAAATGAGACAGATTTATGCTCTGACCTTACCAGGGAGGGCAACACACAGGATGTTATGGATTGATCCCTCCTTGTTGATGAACACTAGGTCCAGGACATTTGAGCCCCTTGTGGGGGTGTGGACTAACTGTTCCAGGGCATTTGAATCAACAAAGTCCAAGATTCTTGTAGCAATCATGTTTGTGCTCATGTAAGTCACCCAATCGATAGAAGAATAATTGAAATCTCCCATGACCAAGACGTTTGGCTATATACTGAGCAGCTCTAGCAAGTCCAAATAGGCAGTGTGCTTCTCCAGTTTCATGGTGGGGGACTTGTAGCTTGTAATGATGTGGAAGGGTATTTTACCTATAGTTAATTTGACCTGGAATAGCTCAAGAAAGTCATCCTGTTTCACCAGTCTTGAGATGTATTCAGATTTAATGAAGATGGATACAGTTCCATCTTTAGTTCTTTCATGCTTGTTTAGGGGTCTGAACATGTGAAAGGCACAAGGACTATGAAGGACTTCTACTCCATCTTTATCCATACTGGAAACACTTTATTGTACACAGCAATACATTTGAACAGTACAGAGTTTAAAAGGATGTGCACATTTATGCATCTTAATGTTTGTTGTCGTTATCCCTATCATTGAGAATATCTTGAGAATCAGTGGCAATTGGAGGCATTTGGAAAAGCTATAGGTTTGAGTTTGTAAATTTATGTAGGCCAGAAAGTACAAGATAACATGACACATATATATGCAGAAATGAGCCATAAACTAATCTGCTAGTAAGTCTTTATGTATTCCTGTCTCCAAACGCCCACTTATTCCCACCCCTTCTATGTCATCAAATAAACATCCTTGAATCAAAACTGTTTCCGTAAGACATGCTTCCACAAGCAATAACATTGCAAATGAGCTTGCTTACTGTTATGTATGAATGACATGCACCACAGATATAATGTGTCCAATTACAGTGCTAGAGACCTCCACCACCCCTTTTGTCTCATACAAATTACTGGTTCCTCATGTTTTTCATAACAGACCTCTGTCATACATATAAGAAGTGAAGGACTGAAACTGTCTTTACAAATATGTAAATCAAGACACATGAAACATGACTGTAACATGCACCTGTTCTGTATACCGTCAGATTCAGACACGTTACATGTTACATGTTTATTTGCCTATGTGCAGGAAGAATAGCACCAAGTACCAGAGAATACTGTTTATTCTCATTCTACATTTAGCACCAAAGGATATGATTATGCGTGTGTTCAAACTTTGTCAAAAGCAGTGCAAATGAGCATGCCAGTGGTGCACTTCAGGGAGAGAGTTAAAAAACAATACAACAAAGAATTAGCTGAGTAGGATGTACAACTTCTGTATGTGTTAATGGAATTTTAAAACCAAGGTATCTGGATTTCACAGCGATGTTGACTCAATTAAAATAGTCTGTTAATGTATTTCTACACTCCAATGTTTAAACTTTGTTGCTACAGTGTGTAACCTTTTGATACATAATCCATCAGTGTTATTCAGAAGTACAATTTAGGAAGTGTCTGTTTGTATTGCCAATGCACATTCTGCAAGCATGAACCAACACAAGTGACAATGACACAATAAATAGTTATTATTTACATGCAATCATCCCAAGATGAACTGTCATGAATGCTTGGTTAAGAATTCATTGTTCTGCAATTGCGATTGTCATTCACACCCCATAATGTGAAATAGGCACACGTCACTCACAGTAAAAGAATGTACAACAATAACAATATTTAGATGTTATCACAGAATTGTGTAATTACATGGGACAAGCACAGTGCTGTTACATTGGATTTTTACACAAACATATTCTCTACAACACACTGATGAGGTCATCCTGTCAAAAGTGCACTCTGTCCCTTTAAGAGAAGGCTTCTAATGCATATAGACTGTGTAGCTGTGTAGTGCTAATGTGCTGTTCAACCACTTCCCTTCCTTTTTAGCAGGAACATCACCCTAGTAAACAATTGTGATGTTATCCATTAAAATGTGCACTGTCACAATTATAAACCGACACTGCACCTGGTGTGTGAGATTTACGCAATGTTCTATACCTTGCAATTTTAGATAGTCAGTTCAAATCCAGCCATTACTCCTCAGACTCTGTTGTGAAAGAATGTGTGAATCTGCATGTGGGTAACGGTGTTGTCAACCAGCTCTATGCTATTTAAATGTGTAGTTGGGGAGTCCTGTTAAAAGAACCTCTGCTCATGTTTCTCAGGCAGATGTTTTATTTGATGCTGCTGATGTCATTTGATGAAATTTGTTTTTTTTCTAAGAAAATTACTAAGGCATCTCCTGTGGTGTGAGGGAATAAGAATATGTTCTTTTTGTTGTTGCCTTAGTAAGGCATTTCTTTGAATCCATAATTACACACTGTACATAACTGTTATTTTATCAACTCAATAATGACTGTGTTACATCATGTGTGTCTGGGTATTCCAAGCATCAGGCAATGTTGTGTAACATATAGCAACAGCAGAAATTGCAGGCATACTTATCCCTTACAGCAATATAATGATGTCATACCTTTGAATACCCAAATATCTCATGGTTATAGCAACAACTGTACTTTGGCACATTCATTCTTCATAATATTATACATCTTCTGTTGTTACATAGTCAGGTGTTCAAATTGTAATTCCATGACAGTAAAACAGCTGTTCTGCGAATGTTGTGGTGTGAATGTTCCTGTGGCACAAGCCTTGCGTAATGACTAGTATTGCATATCTGGACAGATAAAATGTGGTTCAGTTCTGGAGCAGTCGGTATGTACAAATGAATGGAAAAAGCTTCTTGGCCAAAAAATGTTGATATAGGAACTGCAAACTGTTGTGGGAATAGTAGCATAGGTACCTCCTTGTTATCATTTTGACAAATTAATATTATAAAAGTTTTTATCAAAATGTTTTCTTGCTTCACATATTAATTTCTGCTATCTGTGACAAAACGTCAGTGGTATCTCCTGTAGCAGATGCAGCCAACATACACCTCTGTAGAGCAAGTAATATGATAGGCAGGGGGTTGAATCTGGTAACATCTGTTTGTCAGAAAATTGTGTCAGGCAGGAGTGACAAAGAAAGTAGTTATGGACAGTCAGAGGGCTAAATTTTTAAGGCTTCACACTTGAAGCCGGGGATCCATACCCATTACAATAGGCAAATTATGTTGTGCCAATGGTTGATACAAAGCTTTCTGGTACCTGCCTAGCATGTGTTTGAGTCTAGCAAGATGCAAATACTGAGTATGTCATTGATTGCTCACAGGCATTGCTTACTTTCCAACTGCTAATGCTCTATTTAGCAAGTCTTCATCCAAAGATGTATGTGTTATTATAATTCTTTTCTTGACACTGTAGAGCTTTACAGAACATGAGGGCTTACGTAACATTTCTTACTCTAGTGCATGATGCAAGAGCATCATAAAATGTTATTGGGCCTGTATTAGGCCTCTTTCTTGTGTGTTCATGTTGTTTACAAGCTGTTATGGCAGGGTTCACTGTAATTTCTTGTGAATATACTTACTATAATCATGTAGTATATGTGTTCCATTTGCCAACAGTTACCTCCAACTAATGAAATGTCATCAGATTAGAGTTACCATTAATCTCTTATGTATTATGAGTGTTAGTGTTCCATTTACCAACAGTTACCTCCAACTAATGAAATGTCATCAGATTAGAGTTACCATTAATCTCTTATGTATTATGAGTGTTAGTGTTCCATTTACCAACAGTTACCTCCAACTAATGAAATGTCATCAGATTAGAGTTACCGTTAATCTATTATGTATTATGAGTGTTAGTGTTCCATTTACCAACAGTTACCTCCAACTAATGAAATGTCATCAGATTAGAGTTACCGTTAATCTCTTATGTATTATGAGTGTTAGTGTTCCATTTACAAACAGTTACCTCCAACTAATGAAATGTCATCAGATTAGAGTTACCGTTAATCTCTTATGTATTATGAGTGTTAGTGTTCCATTTACCAACAGTTACCTCCAACTAATGAAATGTCATCAGATTAGAGTTACCGTTAATCTCTTATGTATTATGAGTGTTAGTGTTCCATTTACCAACAGTTACCTCCAACTAATGAAATGTCATCAGATTAGAGTTACCGTTAATCTCTTATGTATTATGAGTGTTAGTGCTCCATTTACCAACAGTTACCTCCAACTAATGAAATGTCATCAGATTAGAGTTACCGTTAATCTCTTATGTATTATGAGTGTTAGTGCTCCATTTACCAACAGTTACCTCCAACTAATGAAATGTCATCATATTAGAGTTACCGTTAATCTCTTATGTATTATTATTGTTAGTGCTCCATTTACCAACAGTTACCTCCAACTAATGAAATGTCATCAGATTAGAGTTACCGTTAATCTCTCATGTATTATGAGTGTTATTTTTTTACTGTTTAGGATTTCCATGAATATACAACACATGCTTGTCTAATATGTGTTTAGTTGCAAATGACAAAAAAAAAAAACGGTAAAAACGTGTCCTTTCCAATATGCATGACACAACAGCTCTCTAGGTCATTTCTTTTTGGTTATACTTGATGACCTGGAGAAAAGAACAGTACTGCCCATTGTCACACATATATTTCCTGTATACACATGTCATATTCAATAACTGCAGTCAATCTGAATAGCACCTAATGTATCTATTGTCTCTGCTGTTACCTCAACTCAGCATGTTCTTAACATTCATGTCATATTTTACACACCTTTACCCTTTATTACACTGCTGCTTTGCATCCCTCTCACATCCATTTTTATTTATGTGCCTAGGTCAAGAATTGTGAATAGGATTAATTATCGCATCAATAGGTTAGAAATATAGGTTCACAGGTTAGTACTAAGCTAACTGCCCTTTTGAGCCATTTTAAGCCTAGCCAATTATCCATTGTGAGACTCAAACCCTGCACCTTGTGTTTGTAAGGCAAACACCTTAACCATTTGGCCACCCTCCCAAAATTTCTTTGTGACATAAGCAGATTTTGCTGCATTATCTGAGGACATTTTCTAAATGCCCCCCCTTTACTTATTTCTGTACTAATCCTATTGTATTCTGTGTGCATTTCTCCCCATTTAACTTCCCCTACATCTTAATTCCTTTACTCAACTTGCCTTTACTTTGTATAAGCTGTCCACGATTACGTGCATAATAGGAAGCCATTTTGTTTAGATTTTGTACTCATGCTTCGCTGCATCTTTTCATAATTGTCAACACTTTTGCTGACCACAAAAAAAAAAGGTGCTTATAAATGTGTAACTAGGATGAGAAGCATGGTTGTCATGCTAATGCACTTAAATCTTGTAGGCCTTGTGCAAAGCCTGAATGATGGTTAATAAACACAAGAGTATGTGTTTCCTGAAGTTAGAAGTGTAAAAACTCCAAGAATAACATCCAAACCAAAGATTAACAAGGTCACATAGACAGTCCATTTAATTCAAACTACTAGAAAAACCTAATCAAGCTTGTCTTCCATAACCATTAAGGTGTGTGCAAAATATCCCAACTAGCATATAACCAAAAGAATAAAAAGGTCACACAGTCAAACCAATTAATAAAAACTGCAAGAAAAACCTACTGAAGTTTTTCCCACAACTTGATCATTTATGTGTTCTTTCATCTAACAGTAAAATAATGATATAGTGATATATTTTATGTTCAAGAAAGGGGCAATATTGAAATACAATGTTTACTATTGTTACTAGTCACTTTATAGCTTTACAGGGGATTGGTGTGCATTGCAAATACCACTTAAAGAATATGTTAATGATAGTAATGAATTGCCAAGTCATTTGGAGTACCATAACAGAAAGTGACATGACAAAATATGGAATTGTTTGTGTCTTTCGGCTTTTCCCGGTTAGGGGTCGCCACAGCGGAACTCCAGTCCACTAATGATTGGTAGTGAATTTTTACATACCGGGTATGGAATAAAGGTTAAAATTGTACATACTGAGCTAAGTACAAACAATTGAAAAATGATGAATCACCACAATGAAAATGCAAGAGCTGTGTATCACAGAGTGAACATTTTCCAACAAAATGTCAGTTTTTGGAAGTTAGTTGACTAAATTGGATTTAAATAAGTAAATTAAAGTTAAACTGCATTAAGAAGACGTGAAGGGAGAATGGAATCAGTTATAGTAGATGTGGTCAGGACAGACAGTTTATAAGCTCGAACTCATAATATTGAATACAGATGGACACAGAAAATAATCATGCAGTTTGTGGCACTTCTGGATGAGAGCAACATAGGAAATTAATAAATAAAGTCAGAAAAGGCCATCAGAGGAAGACTGAACAACCTCAACATTTTTCCTGGGGAAAAAAATCACTGGTGTGGCAAAATATGCTATCATATTTAGAGACTGGAGTTAAGTGCTAGTAACACTCAACTTTTTTATTGTAAATGGCAGAGTGCCGCTGGTTTCAGTTCAAAAATGAATAGGGCTGGCAAAAAATAAATGTGCTAAATTGAAAGCAGGTCTGGCTGAATGACTGAGAACTTTTCAAATGTCACTTTTGTATGACTTCATAACTATTTTCTGTTTGGATACATCTGCAAGGACAAACAATAAAGAACCCATTGTATTGATACATTTCATAATCTGTTACTCAACCTTTGTATATATGAGTCACAAATTTTATATGATTGTACATAATTCCAGTATGAATACTGTGGTCTAAATGTTCCTCTGGCACATGTTGCATGGAATGTGACAGTTTTTAGACAAAGTGTTGAATTTTTAATTGGTTTCATTACCTGAATTAAAAGAAAGAATGAATACAATTATGGCTGCACAAGTTGTTAAAAGATGCTATGACTCTGACTTGGGAAAATAAAACTTTCCAGTTCTTTGCTTTATTTTAAAAAACTGACAGCCTGTTTTGCAGCTGGCTCTGTATACAGACAAGCTAATCTAGCATCAGTATCGTAACATACTTATGCTGACTTAACCAGATTGCTTTATATGAGCGACTGATTGTACTCTACAAGAACAAGTGAAACATGAACACTTTACCTTTCCTAAGGGTAGGGGATAAAGGATGTCCATTCTCTAGGACATCTGCAATTACCTTCCAATTTCAAGTGTATAAGCTACTTTCCTTCTTCTCTGAACATTTATAAATCTGTATTTCTGTTCGTAATATAAAGCACATGCTATCACTGACAAATGTAATCATAAATCCTTATACAGTTTATGTGGTATCTGTAATATACATGCCCCACCATATTTAAATCCTTATATAGTGTATGTGGTATATATATATATATATATATATATATATATATATATATATATATATATCCCACTATACATGAGAGTCACTTGATGCATTTAAAATGTCATGCTATTTAAAATGATGTACTACTATGGCAGAAAAATGCATGCATGTAGCTATCTTTGTCTGCCTATATAGTATAGTCGTAAATAGTAGGGGAAGGATTTCTGGTAGATAAATGCAGAATGTGTTTATGGCTAGTAAAGTTAATGTCAATAAATTATATTTCAGTTAATACCTCCTCCCAATGCCCATCTGTCCTGATGCTCAAAGAATGTAAACCAATGCATATGTCTGCATTCCAGGAAATGTACTCATAAGCCACCTGAACTAGTATGGTTTTGGAAAAATAAATATAAGCAGCTGTGCAGTTTATAAAAGGGCTAAATATATTTCATCTTTGTTCTATTTCTCATGCAAAATGATAATCTACTATTCTTCTTCTAAAAGGAAATTCTCCTTAGAGAGGTGGTGAGGGACAGAAGCATGATTTTGCTGTCATGACCACCTCAGCCATACAAAGATGACTTTATTTTGATCTAAACTGCATATCAAGCACAAATGGCTAACAGACTTGCGTTGACTCTCTTGGTACACACCTTAGCCTTTTTAAAAAAAACGTACATATCACCAACAGCATTTCAATTACAGTCCTGAAAAGATAATTATATTGGAATGATATAAATATTATTGTACAGATCTGAAAGCCATTTCAGTGGATATTCATTCTTAAGATGCTGATACATATGGAGGCCATATGGTGCCTGTGTCTGTTGAGTCTAGATAAACTAAGCCTAGGGTAAGGAGAACATATTTTATTCAGATGAATAAAGCATTATGGGGACCAGCAGAACTACAACAGCACCGGATTATGCTGATGTCATACTTCAAAGGAAACAGCAATCAGGACACAATCTTGGCTGGATAGGAAATGGAAGTATGCACAGAAAAGCAAAGCATGCAGTAGTTCATTGTCCCGTCCAACATTAACAGGTCTGTTTTTACTGAAATCAAAGTAAATCATTAGTATGGAATTTATTTACCCTACCTTCCAAAGAATATGCTATACAGCTCTAACCTGCTGAAGTATTTTAATATAAAAGAAATGTGGCCATCATCATAAACATGGGTACACAGTCTGGAAAACTAGAAACATTTTCTTATACAATGAACATTTCTGGTGAAACCTCTTCAGTACTTTCCATCTTTCTTAACACCAGTTATGAATGAGCTTGTATTTTATGCTCATCCATTAAGACAAACTACCATACTGGTTTCTAGTGTAAATACATTCCACACCATTGCCTGTTTTTCTTCTTTTTTTTATCATGTTAGCAGCTTGAAGTAACTATGCAAAATGCCTAATTAATAATGTGAAGAGCAAACGGTTTTTAGAAAAGACTGAAGCAAGTTTCAGTCTCAGCAACATTTGTAATAATAAAGGTCCAGTCAGTGAGCTGATAATAACCTAATACACAGCGTGTTGAAAGATACTAAACTTGATCAAAATTCTTGGTGGAATATTTTATTAAACACTAAAATACCACAAGCAGTGGAACATAACGATGCTTTCTTATTGACATTGAATTGAACTTTCGACAACCACATCGCCACAACAGTCAGGAAATCCTTCTATGTGGCACACATCATCACTAAGGGCTTTTCATCCAGAAAAAAGGAGGTCATTGTCCCACTGTACTCATCCCTCATTAGACCCATTATAGAGCATAAAGCCCCGTTTGGTATGTACCTCACAAGACATCTGCAACAGCTGAAAAGGCCACAGAAATACCTTACTAAAAGAATCACAGGCCTAAAGCAGATGCTATATGCTGACCATCTAGAAAAACATCATCTATACTCTGTGGCATATTGTCTACTCAGAGGCGATCTCCGCTTAACATACAAGGCCATGTCAAACCCTGAGCTGTTGGACATGCTTCACTTAAAGAAATCCCAATCCCTCAGAGCCACACGCTCCAGGGATCTAAACCTTATCATCACAATGAACAAAACATGCTGGAGGGATAGGTTCCTAACCCAGAGACTCCGCATACTCTGGAATAGACTGCCCATACATGTCAAGCAGAGCGCCTCATTGGTCCTCTTCAAAAGGAACCTTGATGATTGGATGGGAGATAGGAAATTCACCCCGGGGATCATGTCAGTCGCCCTGCTAGACAGGAGCCTAGAGAAGTATCTATTGTAGGAAGAAATATCCAGGGAATTGTTATGGCTAGGCTTGCATAGGCCTTAAAGCCGATAGCCTAGTACCAACCTATGAACCTATGAAGTTGTCTTTTATTTTGTAAAGAAGAAACCACTCATCTGTTTAAATTTCATATTAAACTCCATGTATTTTGCAGTGGCTTCCACGCCTTCTTGGATTTTAAAAGTTTCCTTTCGATATTGCTTTTAATATAAACTTCAAAATCACTGCTTACTGAGAGGGGGAGGGGTGCAGATCTATGTGCACCCCTAACCTAGTACAAAATTGTTCATTTTTTAAGAGTCAGTGATGTGTGATTCACTACTGTGTAATAAAACTAACAATTAGTATTGCTCCTTTATTCACTTTGAATTTATATTGGGACCAAAGCATGGATGTTCACAAAAGGCAATAATTAATTCACTTCTGCTTCATGGCAAAAGTTATAATTATTTTTAGATGTCAAACAGTGATGGGTAAAAATCATAGGTTTTACATCAATATGACAGAAATATTTCCATCTTCAAAGTTGCGAAGGTACATGTTTATTACATCTCTGAAAAATGGATGAGTAGAAGGATCAATATACTGCAAGGAAAGTTTGCTTGTATTAACGTTATTTATTGTAATTATTATTTTTATTATAGGTTTATACGTTCTTAGTTGTGTACTAGGCCAACGGCCCTGGAGCCTTTACAAGCCTAGCCCATAGAATGCCCTGGCATTATGCCGCCATTAGTTCCCAGTGCCTCTATCAAGAAGAGCCACTGGAGTGATCCCCGGGGTGAAATTTCTATTTTCCATCCACTCATCAAGATTTCTCTTGAAAAAGTCCAGTGAGGTGCTCTGGTTGACATGTATGGGAAGTCTATTCCAGAGCATGGGCAGTCTCTGGGTTATGAACCTGTCCCTCCAGCATGTTCTGTTGATTGTGGTAATAAGGTTGAGATCCCTGGAGTGTGTGGTGTGGCAGTATTGGGATTTCTTTAGGTGTAACATTTCTAACAAGGCTGGGTCAGACATAGCTTTGTAAGTCAAGCAGAGATCGCCTCTTAATAGACGATATGAGACCAAGAAAAGCTGGAGTCTTTCGAGTCTGTCCATGTAGGGCATGTGCTTAAGGACTAGGATCCTCTTTGTGAGGTAATTTTGTGGCCTTTCCAGCTGTTGCAGTTGTTTAGTGAGGTACATGCGAAATGGGGAATTATACTCAATGATTGGTCTAATGAGGGAAGAGTAGAGAGAGATGATGACCTCTTTCTTCCTGGATGCAAAAGCCTTTGTAATGAAATGTGCCACACAGAAGGACTTTCTGACTACAGTGACAATGTGGTGGTCGAAGGAGAGGTTGCTGTCAACCTGCGTCCCCACATCTCTTATAACTCCTTCAGTGTTCAGTGGGCTACCATCAGTTGTGGTAATTAGTGGGAACTGAGTTTTTCCCAAAGGGAATGATGATGATGCATTTTTCAGCATTAAGCTTAAGACCATGGTTTCGACACCAGTTGTTGGTCTCAGTGAGGCCTTTCTGTAGGATGTCTACATCACTTGGGAAGTTAATAATGGCTCCCAGCTTGCAATCGTTGGTGAACTTGGTCAGCCAGAGTCCCTACTGGCCTGGACTTCTGAGAAGTAGATGCTAAACAGGAGAGGACCCAGGACCGATGCCTGTGGGAGTACAATCCACTCGTAACTGGTTGGCAGTCTGACTTGGGGTCTGCTACTTTCACAATGCGGGTTCTATCTGTGAGCCAATTTGCAACCCACCTAGTTATATAAGGGTTGATGTCTATTTTGATGAGTCTATCAATAATTCTTGAGTGGGGAATGGTATCAAAGGCCTTGGCCAGATGGAGGTAGGCTGTATGAACTGACTTGCCCCTCATCCACAGTTCTGGTGAATGACTCAAAGAAGTCAACCAGGTTGAACAGGCATGATCTACTCTTCACAAAATCAAATTGCATGGGATCCAGAATTTTGAGATTCCCTATATCCTTGTTAATTATGTCCATGATGATGTGCTACATAGCCTTACATATCAGACTCATCAGGCTAATGGGCCGATAATTCCCAGGGTCTGTAGTCGCTCCCCCTTTATGGAGAGAGATGACTGTAGCAGTGCACCATTCTGTAGGGACAAAGCCATAGGTGAGGTTGTGACTGAACAGACCACACAGGTGTGGTGCCATTTCACTTTGTAGATCATGTAGAACACAGTCAGGGATATTGTTGTGTCCCAAGGAAGCTGTATTCTTGGCCTTGGTCAATGCAGCTTTAACCTGTGCTGCAGTAATGCTGGGTGCTTAGCATCCTTCTGGTATTGTGACTGGATCTACATCAACTTGTCGAAAGCTGATAACACTGAACACTAGTTGATCGACCTCTAAAGGTCGAACAACCAAAATAGTGAAGACAGGGAACAGCGATTTTTCTTCCCCAGGGAAATAAATTGCTGGGCCACTGTCAACAGTTTGCCATTTCCTCCACTGTGGTGCAATCTCAGAGTTAGTATATTTAAGTAGGGGGGGTTGTGGGGGGCACAGCCCCCCATGTTATATGTTGTGTTTTATTTTATTTTAATCTATTTTATTTTTTTGTGGAACAACAATTTTTTTTCCCTGAGGAAAAAAACTGCTGTTCCGTGTCTTCGCTATTTTCATTGTAAAACCTTTAGTGGTTGACCAGCTAGCGTTCCATGTTATCAGCTTTTAATAAACTGATATAGACCCTTGTGACTGGTCCTTTAGCAGGGGATAGAGGGGTAAAGTTGGCACTGAATCTGTCGGCCAGTATGTTGGCAATATCATTTGGCTCAGTATAGGAAGTACCATTGTGCATAACTCAGAGCAAATCTGAGTATTGCCATGGAGATTCTTGACATAACTATAGAAGGCTTTGTGGTTGATCTTAATGTCTGCCATAATTCTGCCTTCATAGCTAGCTTTAATGATTTTGATGAGGGATCTCAACTTTTTGTTGAGGCTAATAATGGAGTTTTTCCAGTCTTGGGACTTCCCCTTTTTCTGCAACAGTTTTTTCCTTCTGTTGTAGAGTTTGTTAATGGCTGGGGAACAACAGAGTGGCTTCCTTTTTTTGGAGGAGAACATCTTGGCTATGTTGGGTATTGCTAGTTCCATGCATTTATGTATGTGTTAAGTACAGTGCACTGGTGTATGATTTGGCAGTTATGCACCTATTTTCCATTGTCATGGGTGCTGTGAAGTTAGCCACCTCTGTTTCTAGGAGCCCAAAGTCAGATTTGGAGAAGGTTTTCATGGTGGTTACCTTTGCTGGTGGTGTGGGTGAGATGTGGATTTCTATGGTAATTAGTCTGAGGTCAGATCTAACCAGGGAGGAATTGACTATTGGCATTGAGCAATGGTTGTCCATGTTACTTATAACCAAGTCAAGGATGTTGCTTCCTTTAGTGAGGGTAAGAATGAGCTGGTCCAGCGCATTGGAATTAATGAATTCTAGGAAGCATTGGGCAAGTGTATTGGTGCATGAGTAGTTTTCCCAGGTGATGGGAAATATTGATATTATTATTCTTTGGCAGGTAGGTGAAGTGAACCACTTGAACCATTTCCATTTATGACCAACTTACAGAATAAAATACAAAAACAGAATAAAATAACAATAATGAAATATAATAGAGCTAAGTAGTATAAAAATGAGAAAATAAGAAATAATTCTAACAATGACATCAAAATAATAAATATAGACTATATATGCAATGAGCAGTACACAGCTGAGGCTTGAGACAGTTGTTTATTCAACAAAAACTTAGAGCTTCTTGGAATTAGATAGACTTCGGGTAAATGCATACTGCAGGGAGATACCAAGTAGGAGAAGATATGAACAAAAGGTAAGCAGTTTAGAGAAATGGGGTCAGTCAGGGTAAGGATTCATTGCACTTGCAGTCAGACCACTGCTGAAGGTGTTGTTATTAACTAGCAAGGGTATGGAGGAGATCTGAGGAGGAAAGAACAGCATTCCAGATGGAAGGATGGGGCAGCATAAAAGGATACTTTATCAGCACAGAGAACAGAGCAAAGAGAAATGACACACATAAAGCAGAGAATAACACAATCAGAGAGTCATTCAGGTATGACACAAACTGAGTCCTTCAGGAATAACATGACCAGAGATACCTGCAAGACTAATACCATCAAAGAGAGAGATGCAGGAATGATACATTCAGAGAGACCTGCAGGAATGCCAAAATCAGTGTGTCTTCCAGGAATGACATCACCATAGAGACCTGCAGGAAGCACATGATCAGAGAGAACTGCAGGAATAACACCATCAGAGAGTACTGCAGGAATAACACCATCAGAGAGTACTGCAGGAATAACACCATCAGAGAGTACTGCAGGAATAACACCATCAGAGAGTACTGCAGGAATAACACCATCAGAGAGTACTGCAGGAATAACACCATCAGAGAGTACTGCAGGAATAACACCATCAGAGAGTACTGCAGGAATAACACCATCAGAGAGTACTGCAGGAATAATGTGTTCAGAGAGATCTAAAGGATTCTTTCATAGAGAGCAGTCATCATAAGGCCTTACAGTAATCTAAGGGTGGTGCCATGTAAAAATCTGTACATTCACTCTGTGAGTAGCATGAGTGGTTGAGGGATGGAAAGCTTACCTGCTGGTTTATTTAAAAAACAGAGATGAAGTCATCTTTGTACACTAACAATAAAGCCCAAGGTGCAGTTCAGGACTGCTTAAAATGTGTGTTCTTGGTTGATGTGGCACTAAAGCTGGAAAGGGAATATTCAGACGTAGACAGGAACTTTTACTAGTAACAGACATGCCTTGTTGAGTTAGTAGGTTGGAAAATGTATAGAATTTGTAGAACACTGATGTGAATGACACTGAAGTAGGTAAGTGAGCTGTCTAGTTACACACAGTAACATTTTATGGGCTCCCTCCATCAGAGCCTTTAATTTTCCTCCTAACATGGAATAAGTACATCTGGTTTTTGAGTGCTGTAGACCACGACAGTGCTTTTCCTGAGAATGAGTTTAAGTTTTATGCATTCACTGAACTGGCATACGTTGGCAAGGTTATTTTTAAGGGTGTGGCAAATGATCAGAGGAGGAGGGCAGGACTTTGCTCCCCTTGTACCACCTTACTTGTGCATGTAACACTACATCTAACCATGACCCTAACCGCAACCTTACACTTTACTTCAGAAAAATCCCTTTCCATAACACCACCCCTACATAAAACATTCAGACACATATTACGTACAGCAGCTCATATGTACAACACTAAATCTATCTCCTTCCCTCGCCCTTACTCTAACCATAACTTGCAAATACTCTCTGAAAGATGCACCCCAACTCCAATGTCAAAACATTTGGTATATCCCAAACTTTCTGCATTAGTAACCAAAATGCACTTTTACTTTCTAAAATCAATGTTCTTCCTTTAGACATCAACACCACTCAAACCTAAGCGCACTCAATTAAAAGTGCCCTCAAAATCGCGACATTCTTCCTTCTGTCAAAAAACTGACTGTTTGACAAAGTGAAAATGATCCATCTCTCTCTCTCTCTCTATATATAAATGCATGCATGTGTATATTTATATATAAAGAGAGAGAGCGAGTGAGAGTGTGATTTATGTATAACTAGTACCACTATAAAGCACCAAGGCCTCACAGCTTTTTGTTCTCTTTTTGGGATCATGACAAGCTTGCCTTTTTATTGATACTGTATCTCCTCACTGCATTTGTGTGGATTTGGGATCTTGACAAGCTTGCCTTTTTATTGATACTGTATCTCCTCACTCCATTTGTGTGGGTTTGGGATCTTGACAAGCTTGCCTTTTTATTGATACTGTATTTCCTCACTGCATTTGTGTGGATTTGGGATCATGACAAGCTTGCCTTTTTATTGATACTGTATTTCCTCACTGCATTTGTGTGGATTTGGGATCTTGACAAGCTTGCCTTTTTATTGATACTGTATCTCCTCACTGCATTTGTGTGGGTTTGGGATCTTGACAAGCTTGCCTTTTTATTGATCCTGTATCTCCTCACTGCATTTGTGTGGATTTGGGATCTTGACAAGCTTGCCTTTTTATTGATCCTGTATCTCCTCACTGCATTTGTGTGGATTTGGGATCTTGACAGGCTTGCCTTTTTATTGATACTGTATCTCCTCACTGCATTTGTGTGGATTTGGGATCTTGACAAGCTTGCCTTTTTATTGATACTGTATCTCCTCACTGCATTTGTGTGGATTTGGGATCTTGACAAGCTTGCCTTTTTATTGATACTGTATCTCCTCACTGCATTTGTGTGGATTTGGGATCATGACAAGCTTGCCTTTTTATTGATACTGTATCTCCTCACTGCATTTGTGTGGATTTGGGATCATGACAAGCTTGCCTTTTTATTGATACTGTATCTCCTCACTGCATTTGTGTGGATTTGGGATCATGACAAGCTTGCCTTTTTATTGATACTGTATCTCCTCACTCCATTTGTGTGGATTTGGGATCATGACAGGCTTGCCTTTTTATTGATACTGTATCTCCTCACTCCATTTGTGTGGATTTGGGATCTTGACAAGCTTGCCTTTTTATTGATACTGTATCTCCTCACTCCATTTGTGTGGATTGGTTGTACTACAGTGTCCTCTTCCTTCACCATCTAAATGATGCAGCAGTAGCTGAAGGGATGATAACGTTCATCTGTGCGGGACAAAGATAAGTGGGTTGGTACCCTAAAGTGGATATTCAGTTTCTTACTATTTCCATGCCTTATGCCTATTTCTTCTTAGATTAGTTTGTGTCTCCTTACTAGCCCGGAACAGGATAGCACAGGTAATGGTAAGTGAATGGATTAACATAATAATGATTTACTATCATGTTCCATCTGTTTTTCTCATAAAACAGATTTATTTGTATGTTAGCTTCATAAATATCTGACCATTTCGGTAAACTAATTATAACAAATAATCATTGCCACCAATTCAGTAGAAGATAAATACTCTATTTTACAAACATTGATATTGTAGTTCTGCAGTTAGTAACATTGTTTTACCATTATGTAAATGAAGTCTTAAGTCTAAAATAAAAGTTTTAGAGTCCATAAAGCTTTGCAAAGTTTCACTGAGGTGTTTTGGTGGTCACTGCCATACAACATGGTTCCTTCCTGACAAGTGCTATTTACAAAAATGTGTAATTGCATAATTCCTTTGGAAAAATGAAACTGTCTCCTTATTTTTATCAAGCCCTCTGACCAAATTCCAAAACTTAAAAGGGGATGCAGTCCGTGGCCAAAACACCGAATTAAAAGAAAAGCCTCAGTAATTAAGGAAAAGGCACAGTCATAATTTATGACTGAATACAGCACCTATAGGCTGAGTTACCCATTGTTCCCCCTTATGTCTACCAAAACCTCACTGTACACATTGAATGCAAGAAGGACATTATTATGAAACAAACCACAAGACATTTCCTATATATTTGCAGATAATTCAGATAAATGTCTGTGGTAGTTGTGTGATAACTCAATCTTGAGCATAAATGGGAGGAAAATAGACACAAGAATGAACAGCTGTGAGACAAAGTAGTGCAAGTTATAAAAAAGGACGTGACCCTATGTTTAAACTTACTTCATTGACTATAGTCAGTAACCCATTTTTAACAGATCCCCCTGTTACTCCCCCTCAGAAAACCATCCAAACTACCTAGGTATATGGATCTTGAAATAAATATCATATTAATAAAATTAAGAAGCACAGATGATGTAGAGGTACATCTCATTACTTTTGAATAAATTGTTTCCATATGCAAATGGCCATACAAACAATGGGCTGTCAGGGTTGCTCTCTGTCTGACTAGGAAAGCTTTTAACATTTCCATTCAGTTATCTATAAGGAACTGAGACAACTACACATAGTTAAGGAAGCTATCTTAACTCATTACATCCGAGTGACACCTCCAGGTGCATCTGCATTTAACTCCTACTGATGCCTCCAGGCATAAAATATTGCTTGTTCATATTTGCATCAAAATTCCAAAACCACGCTATGTACAAGGTCATAAAGCTTACACAATGCCAAACTCAGCTGCATTAATATTTGACCTCTGTCTAGTGCAGGCAAAGAGATATTAAATGTTGTCTTTATGATATTAATTTATATAGATATAATTTTCACATTTTTCTAAATATCTCAACAGCCAAGTAACACAGACAGAACTCCTTTAGCCTCATATGAAAGCTCTCAAGTGATGAACAAAATGCTGCTGACATTGTGTGTAACTTGAATGGCTGCCAAGATAGTTAATCGTTACTGTTTACTCTGACTTATAAAATTCATTATAAGACCTAGAACCTAAAGAATACTACCACTATAAAAATAGTTTGTGCTGAAAAGTTTGCCATGTACACTTCTTTCATAACCCCTATGGTTCCAGAGATAAGAACATTTGTTTGAAATTTGAGGACATAATTTGATTCTGTCAAAAGGCTTAGGCTCCACCCACTGGAAGTTACAGCGCAGACATCTTGAGCTCCAATGGAGTGAATGAGTTAAATAGGTATATCATCAGTGAGGACAGACACCATACCCAGTTTTGCATCTGCACCATGAAAGAAAGAAATAGCCCTAGAGCTACTTTTGTTCATCTTTAAAGTTATTAGGGAAAGTTTTTAAATCCACCATGAAGAAGATAAAGAGGATATTTGTGACAAACTACTACTGGGAAAAATTATTGAAGTACAAGAAGAAGAAACTTGGGTTTGGATATGAGGGGAAAAAAACATAAAAAATTAGTTGATATGCATCATCTATTAGAAACTTACCAAGAAGGAACAGACAAGTTAGGAAGCACAGAAGACTGATTATTGACCAATAATAAAACCCACAATAACTGCAGAGTGCTGCTGGTATCACAGAATGGAAAACAAACAGAGATTCTGTTCTACAAAAGCTATGTCTGCTTACAATACTGTCACCACAAGCTTGGAATTTTTCACTCTAAAGATAAATAATCAGTTATAAAGTACTGTTTTATACAAGAAGTGAGCAAGTCGTTATTTTAGATGGCATTTATAGGAAAAAGACCTATGATAATGAATGACTAATAGTGAGATATATAGATGACATGCTCAGCTCTTTGTGACTGAACTTACATGGCTAATAATAGGGTCAAATGTAGTAGAAAAAAAAACTATGAATAGTCGTTGATATCCTATAGTGTCATGGAGAGACATTTCTGAATGGAAACAAATGGTTTTAATGGAATAAGCATAGTACAGCTACAGCTAGAAAACATAATAATAAAGAAACAAGTAAGGAATTGTATGATGATTTTCTGTTCTGGGTAGAATCCTTTTCTACTGGCAAAGATAAGACTGAGTACATGTATGGAACAAATTTTGTAAGAGTAAAAGATGATGAAGTAACCTCTAAACTATTAGGCTCATAGTAAAATTCAGAACTGTTGAAGTGGGAAAAAGTATGTAATTCCAAATGTTAAAAAAAAAACTTTTTTTTAGCAATTACAAAAAATATCAAAGCATCTATTAAATCTGGAATACAGGGGGGTATTCATAGTATAGGATTTGTAGCTGTTATCTGCATAGAGTGCTGCTATACATATATGCAAATAAAACTCAAGCAGATTACTCACTCTGACTAAGGAAATGCAAAGGTATTTTGAAAAACATGGCTGCTTATGACAAAAACATAAAGCACCTGAAGACAAGTGCATGTATGTAGGACTATGGAAAAGCTTTAGGCTTTGTATGTATTCAAGTACTGTGGATGAAAGCAGCTGTGTACAGTCACACATGAAATACTTAGGGAAACTGGCAGACTGTGCATGTTTTAATATTTAAAAAAATTAAGTGACTTACTATATTTTGTATAGGGTTCTCCTTATGTGGACACCATGCTGTTTCACTAAAGAGTGGAAAGAAAAAGATCAAAAAGAATGAAAAAGCATAGACACAATAAAGAGAAAGAGACACACAGCAAGAACTCATCAAGAGTGTTGAGCTAGAGGAGGTGAGAGAAGAGGGGCACTATGTTTTTGGAGAGGGACAGACCTCTATTGTTTTAGAAATATTTTTATAAGATGGTAGTATGGGTTGGAAGTAGGTAAGAGGGTATATGATAGAGGATAAGGAAGGGAAGATGAGGAATGGTGACCAATAAGAGATCCCTGCCAGATGGTATTGCAGGGGAAGATCACAATGTGGAGGGGACAGGTGCAGTGCTTGGCATTGATTGGAGCAGTATGTCTTCCATCCATTTAAGAGAAGCCTCCACTGCCTGAAGTTTTTTCTCTGTGACATGCTCCATTATAACCTCAACAAAGTCCAAATACTCCCCATTCAGTGAGGCTGGCCAAGCTGCCATATTCCAGGGTGGCTACAGGATAGGTGCTACTGCCCCAAACTGTGAAGATATCGCGGGATTAGCAGAGGATGAATATTCCCTATCCTACAAGATACACAGCTGGATTGCTCCTGAGGAATTTGTAAAAAATGGAGAGAAATAGGAGAAAAAGAAAACAAAGGACCAAGGAATGCATAATTAATAAAAAGGGGGAAGAGACAAAAAGAAAATATTGACAATAATTTCACATATCATATTACACATCATTCAGTTTCTTACTTTATAACAATTTTATTTTATAAATCTTTATTGAAGTACAATAAAATGTATGTGTAGTGCTTATACATACATGAGAACAGTGATAGGTAAAGTGTTTATTCATATTTGGGAATGAGTTTATTACTATGAAGTCCTGGTGGGGTTTACATTTCTCAGCCTACTATACTACTGTAAATGATAATTACATGTCATGTTTGTGCCTGATATGCATTGGTTTACAATACTGTACTAAAAACACTTTTTGTAAATACTTGTACTCTCTAATACAATCAGTTAAAGACAGAATAATTCATTTATACAGTGAAACATCTTTTAATTCTGGATGCAATAATGTACTGAAAGCCATGCAGGCCTTCAGTTAACATCCTTTATGAATACTTGGATTTATATATAGTAACAATATCAGTTAAAGACAGAAATCTACATTTAGTAATTTTTTCATGCTTACCCGTGGCTTCAAACTGTTCTCCAACTCTGCTTGGACTTGCATGCTATTTCATCATCCACTAGAAAATGAAGACAGAATACAATTGCTGTTTACCTGCATTTCACCTTTTTTCATCAACATTAATGATATAACTAGTAATGCTTTGCAAGGCATTTCATTCACTGCTGTAATTGCTTAGTAAATGCTTATTTAAATATTTATTACTATCTGAATTATCATACTGAGCCAATATTTCACATAAGTTGTAAATAGTAGGCCTGCATCTTCCTTCAAATTGTTATACTCTAATGTATGCATGCAACTAGTCTGTTTTGGGGAGAGGCTGTTGTCTGGAATCTTTTCATACATTTTAAGTCAATGGTTTGTATACCCAAATTGCACTTTCATGTCACAGTCTGTGAATTTTGTTCAGGCAGAAGCTGTATGAACACAGAAATATCTAGCAGTTTAAGATTATTTTCAGTTCCATTCTATTCAACCTTCATTAAAAAAACATAATAGTGTTATAGATGGATGCAGTATATATACTTCAGGACAATAATGTGTAGGGATGGTTTAAAAATGTACACCAAAGAGATACAACTGGTCATTTGCTCGACACTGCATCTCCCCCAACCTCTATTCTGACTATGGTGCGGTGCCTGACCGAGTTCAGACATCTTTTATGTGCTATTATTATTGTGGAAGAAATGATGGTCCTATGCAATTACTACACAGATATATATATTTTTCTGGTCTACACAAATAAACACCTTTCTTTACAAAAACAGCTTGCATGTACTTTAACTACTAACTAAGGTAATGCAATACTGTAAATTAAATTATGTGACAAGGAAAATAATTGTGTGTGTAATAAATGCATACATTTATATACGTGAAAAAATAGTTGTAAGTATACTCACGTAGATGTGTCTGTAATTTATAGAAATATTTATGCATACTTAAATATATTTCTTCACTCATACATATACATTTGCCTATATAAAACTGTTATCACATAAACATTTCATATATTAGTATACACAGATACAGTTCCACGTACAGATGTGCTTATGCTTTTATTGGCATTACTATAACAACATTAAAACTGCATAGCTGCAGTTACACACATTTCTTCTAGCAAATACCTTTAATTATACAAACTTCTTATAGTTTATTTTTTTTAAATCGATTTAATATAACTAACTAACTAAATAAATAAATACATAATGCTTGTTATAGAACTCTGGCCTTCATGCCATTAGATGCTCAATCCACTCAGCCAGCTGAGGAGCTCTCCTCTCCATTCATCTGGATGAGTGTGACACAGACGATAATGGCACTGAAATAACTAGAGGTGGTGTGGACACCAAGTGTTACCAACATCTGCAACAGTACTGACCAAGTCCTGAATGGTGGGATGAAAGCACTTATCTGTGTTTGTTTCTTCAATACAAGCTTTTTATTAATCAAACTTGCAATTATATGTTTATTATTTCATCATTGAGCTACATTACAGTTTGTGCTTGGAGACTCTGGGTGTTTAAACCCGAATACATCAGCTCAAAGGGTGTTGTGCTACTACAACTAATACAGTTATTGCAGTGTGATACTATCACACAAGCCAAGGGAGCTACCTTTTCTCTTCACCTGAAGTTACTTGAGGTACTACAAGAATCTTTTGCTTCTTCCTATCAATGCAGAATGACAATGAAGGCAGTGTGCAGCATAGGTGTCCTACACACTTCTTTCCTCAGCATACTTATTTAATAATAATGTTTTCATATAATTTGTTTTAGGGTCAGCAGCGAAATCAAACAGTTCCACTATGCCAATAAATTTGGAAGGTAGCAGCAGAATGGCTATTGAAGATGATGATGATGATAACATTGTTATATTTATGAGACAGCCTGAGTAAAATGGCACACAGTTCCCAAGTTTATTGGCACTAACTCACCCTCCACATGTTAATAACTGTACAGGAAGTGACAGTACATCACAAAGTCAGGTACATGCTGATATTATATTCACCCATGTACCTCTGCACCACTTTCTCCAAATGCAAACACTTCCAGGATTATGGCAGAAATTCAGAGATAACAGTGTCCACAATGACACCTTTGAAAAGGTGTGCAAGAATTTTCAGTTACCTTATGAACATGTACTCATTGGCTACCCAGCAACAAATGTGCTGTGACATTGTTAGGGCTCAGAGCAATGCCACAGAGTCGGCTCAAAATGGCCAGAGTACTCCAGGGTGTGCATCAGGATTTCCAGCACAACTTGAAAATGGCATAGATAAGATGTAATGTCATGCCCACACTGTAGTATGGAGGCAAACCCAGCATCTGTGGCTACCTACATTTGTATATTAGTTTGGACTCACCAGACTCAAGCATGAGTCAGTCTTGGATTGCCAAGAGGATTGAGTACTTTCTGGATACATGGTGCAGATCACATGAGACTACAAGTGCATCTCAAGAAACTACTGCGATTAGTCAGGGGGAACCAATACAACATATAATGCAGGCCATGTCAGCATTCATCTATGCTAGCAGAAATAGTCAGGGGAACCAATACAACAAATAATGCAGACCATGTCAGCATTCATCTATGCTAGCAGAACCTCATTTTAGGTCCTATTCCCACAGCACTAGCAGATCAGTGTTGGTAGGATCACTTGTCTCAACTAGATCATGACATTGGACCAACTCACCTTCAAGCTCTCCTGACAGCCCCTCTATTAAATCACTTGCACCATCACATAGCCTATCTTTAGGAGATGTCTGTGACACATTTGAACTTGAGCTACTGTGATTCAAGTGTGATATTTCTATCACTTACAATTTGACTTACATACACATGACAATATTTAACTTGAAGGGGAATAACTTGTAAAACAAAAATGACACAACTAATAAAAGTCATCTTGATTGGTCCTGATACTGTTATATATTCTCTGATTATGTTATTAACTACTGTAACACATGCCTCATTACCGAATGAATTTAGTGCACTGCAACTGTTCCTGCCCATGATTCTCTGAAGTGTGCGTAAGCAAAAAGACTTTTATTAGAGTTTAGAACCCTGATCTTCCACACCTTGAATCAAACCTGAATTCCTCAAGTTGAATCATAGCTGACTAGATGTGATGTGAATTAAAAGATGAACTGTTGTGGGAGTAACAGACAGCAATTCTTGTCAAATTATCATTTTCACAGTCCAGGAAAACAAAAAGCTGTGTGAGTAGCTACTCACCAGTCAGACACCTGTCGATCTGACAACTCCCGCAATGACACACCTTACACAATTTATGTAATCACAATTTAATCTTTTTTTTTGGCAACTTGAGCCCTAGGTTAGAAACTGACCTGGTAACCAGCTACAGCTACTAAAAAATGCATTGCCACTCCATGTCTGATTTAGCATTTAAATAATCAACCAACCACTATCCATCATAAGCAGACAATAAAATCCACAACAATGGGGACAAAATGTACTGAACTCCCCTCAAACATCTCATAACCTAATTGCCTGCTACCACAAAAGCATCTTCAATAACAAGCTGCGAACCCTGCTACCTTAACCTTGCCTGTTTGTCTCCCCTGGTGTGTAATCATCCTTATGTAAGTTCTTGCACTACCGATCTGGGCCTGCCCACTCTGTTCTGCACTCCTATGCTTGGGCTTCACTCCTCTCTCCTACCCTGCCCCCAATTCTCACCCCCCCACTATCTGCCATATTATAGACACAAAACCACACCCCCACCCACATCCCATCCACCAACTCAACCAATCCCAAAACAGCAACACAATTGCAAATATTAACAAGCTCCCTCCTTCCCTCCACCGTCGTCTTACCAAACTCTATACCCCATACTATCATCACCAACCAAACCACGACCCACAAACCCTCAAGTAACTATGTTTACCTCTCATCTATTACTACTAGCTACCATTGTTACACTTTACACCATTACCTGCTACCAACCACATGTTAACACTCCCTTGTCCAACATCCAACACCACTTACTGAACTACTGAGCTATACAAACTCAAATATACTAATCTCACCATACCTTCCACTAAACCCAACAGATTAAATTAAACTTCTACTCAAAATTAAATCTTTATGCCTATTCCTACAAATGCAGCTCCCGATTTGTGGTGATATGCACCCCAACCCAGGCCCCACAACTGATATGACCTGCTTATACTTAGTATGAACACTAGAAATATCTTGAAAAAAATGATGAAGTACACGCCACACTCTCCACTTACAATCCAGACATTATAATCATTACAGAGACCTGGCTCAATCCTCACATTAAGGACAATGAGATACTTTCTCCAGGATACAATATGATCAGGGCTGACAGAGCTATCAAAAAAAGTGGAGGCATCGCCATCCTATACAAGACTGTACTCAAGGTAGACCTTATACATAAAGAAATCCCAGCATTTAACAATGCAGAAACCCTCTTCACCAAAATTCAAATCAATCAACAGAAGCAACTAAAACTAGTGGGTATTTATATACCCCCAGATGACAACATATCTTATCCTGAGTCTATACTAAACTGGACATCTGCAAACCTCATGCAGGAGATACTCCTCCTAGGGGACTTTAACATTTACTGAAAATCCATCAACATAACTATCCCCTCTAATCACATCAACCTTTATTCGTATACACAACTTATCAAAACACCCACTAGCATTGACAAAAATACAAACAAAGAATCCGTACTAGACTGGATCCTTACAAACAACCCATCTACTGCCCAATATTATGGTACAGTACCAACTGGCCTCAGTGACCATTTGCCAACATTCAAATTAAGACAACACCTCAAAACCGCAAAAACACCCACCCTATGTGAAATCCATAATCCAAAAAATTTCATACCTGAGCATTTCATTAATGCACTAAGGTATTGCAACTAGGCTCCTCTAACAACCCTCACACTAGACAAGGCAGTGGACTACTTCAATTCCACCTTTTTAAACAGATTAAATCAGATGGCCCCCCTACAGACAATTCAAATAAAAAAACAAACCAGCCCCATGGCTCTCTAAAAACTTAAGAACCCTTCTAAAACTTAGGGATAAACCTCAGGATACATGTTATCACAATAAGACTGATCACAACAGGCAGATCTTCCTCGAATTACGTAATAAAGCAAAAAAAAAAAAAAAAAGGGAAGATAAGAAAAGTCACTACGCAGAGCTACAAGTAAAACATACCACTATCCCCAAAAATTCTGGGCAGCTGTCAACCAAGTATTATGACCAGGTAAATCCTCTACCCCTCCCCCCAATGTCAGATGAGATAATACAGAGATAGCTACCCAGTTTAACAACTAGTTCACTTCTCCATCCTTAACCTAACTAGCAACAGCCAGATCTGCACTACCCCACAACAAATCAGCAACCCAAACTCATAACCCCCATTCACTCTCAAACCAGTTGTTACCAATACAATATACATACAAGCACCTCACTAAATTAAAAACCCACCACTTTGGCAATTGACAAACTCCCTCCAGAGTTCCTCAAAATTGCTGCTAGTGCTATAGCTTATCCTATCTTGATACATATCAACCAGTCTATCAATGAGCATACAATTCCAGCCCTTTGGAAAACCTCCTACATAATACCCTTACACAAAGGTGGTTCCTCAACCGAACTTAAATACCACCCCATAGCAATCTTATCTCCTCTATCAAAAATCCTTGAAAAAATTATCCATTCTCAGCTGATCAAACATTTACTTATAAATAGTCTCCTCACCAACACCCAACATGTCTTTCGCCCACCCCATAGCTCCACCACAGTACTCATATCCTTCACCAACACTGTCAATATAGGAACCAAGGAAACCTAGTGTCTGCCACCTTCCTTGATCTGTCCTAAGCATTCAGTACAGTATCCCACACCAAACTAATTACTATCCTAGCCAAACTCAACCTAAATAACCCCTCCTTAATCTGGTTTCAAGACTATCTATCCAAACGCCAACAAGCAGTTAAGTGGCATAATTCCTTCTCTCCCCTTTTCCCAGTAACAGTAGGTGTACCACAAGGATCCATTCTGGGACCCCTACTATTTAATATATTTACAAATACCCTCCACACTGCCACCCAGCAAGCTACAGTAGTCCGATATGCAGATGATACTACACTGATCTGCTCAGCTCCCACACTCCAAACACTCTAGGCTATAACCCAAGAGGTCTTCTCCAATAACAAAAATTGGTTAAAAAATTCACAACTAATACTTAACACAAAAAAAGACTCATCTTATGCTTTTGTACCCTACCAAAATTCTTGACTCTTCTGGTCTTTTCTCTATCCATTCTGCCAATAACACCCAAATCTCCCCAGTATCACAAGCTAAACTTCTTGGTGTAATACTTGACCAAAACCTAAAGTTTGAGAAACATATAGCACAAACCATATCCAAAACCCATGAAAAACTTGTAACCCTATACCGCTGCAAAAACTATCTAACCAAAATTACTATATTCACAGCTCACCTTCTCTCTACATTGCTTTATGCATCCCCTGTATTAACAAACCTTAACAAGACAGACCTACAAAAATTGTTCATGTGCTATAGACAAATAGCTAGCTTTGCAACCAACTCTAATTTCCGCTCCCAGCACTGTCACTCACTAAAACAACTAGGTTGGCTAGAACTCCCCAGCTTACTAAACTATAACCAACTCACCATGGCTCATTACTTGATGTGCCACCCAGACAAGACTCCTGATTTCTCAGGCTTACTCAACTTTTACAATTCGGCTCAGGAACTAAGATCCACAAACAAAGCCATTCTTGAAGTAGCTAAGTCTAGACACAGTGCTGCTGAATCCCTCTAATCCTACACAGTCGCTAAAATCTGAAAATCTCTTCCACCAGCTATCAGATTACAAAACTGCAGCCTCATCTTTAAAACTCAATTAAAAGCCTACCTCAGTCTCATCTGGCAAAGTACCTGTACTGACCACGGTTAGCCCTACTACAACCATTTAAATAAATCTTTTTTCTGGCATTACTCAATGGTCAAACACATAAAAAAATAAATAAAGAAAGAAAGAAAACAACTACCATAACAAACTATTTTTAATGTATGTATATAACTGTATATAGTATTACTTTACTTTCTTACTCAAATACATTATATTTTCTGCTTTACTACTGTACACTCTATATATTGGACACGTTTGTAACTTCTCATCATACTATGCCATGATATACTATTGTTTGTTTACTCTATAAATTTGTACTCATCTCTGACTTTTGTATTTTTATCATGTATGTGGAGCTTTTGTATTTTTATGATTGTCGTGTATGTGGAGCTTTTCTCCCCAGGTCTCTGCTGAAAACAGGCACCTGATTGCCCAGTCTGACCAACACAGTAATCAGATATAAAATAAATAATAATAAATAAATAACATTCTTTAATTAAAGGTCTGCTAAATGGCACACATCTACTATATCATTATACTTGGCATCCCCAAAAGGAATTACAGCAAACAATATCATAACAGCAAGTAAACAACATAAACACACAAGAAAGTCTCATAACACAAGCACACCTATACTTTCTGATGATCCTGAAGCATGCTATACAAGTAAACCATTATATTTAAGCTCTAATATCCACTATAGCTCTGCAATGGGAACAACAAATACACTAATAAAACTAATGTTTTTCAGCTTTTCCTGGTTAAGGGTCACCACAGCGGAACTCCAGTCCACTAATGACTGGCAGTGGATTTTTACAGGTGCCAAGGTGCCAGCCTGATGCCCAATCTTCAAAGAAAGCACACCCATTCATGCACACACCTACCTGCATGTCTTTAAACGTCACTCGACCGCGGGGAGGACATGTAGACTACACACAGAAGGAGTTCCAGCCGAGAATCGAACTGGAGAACCTCTTGCTGTGAGGCGACAACGCTAACCACTGTACCACCGCGGCCTACTAAACATAATATGGAGTGTTACTACTTTGAAAGGAAGTAATGGCTGTGATCAATCACTGACACATTCAACACTTCCATCCTCCAAGAATCAAACATATACCACGACAGATATCAGAGGGTTGTGTTTCAATCATTAACACCACAGATACAGGCATACCGGTTGCGTCATGAAGAATACACTTGAAGGGTGTACATCACTATCCTAGTGTAATAGTTATATCTCCTCTAATGTAAAATGTGAGACCTAGAAGATGTGGCCCTTTTATTGTGCCACATCTGTATTCCTTGCGCAGATAAAAATGAAGAGAGTCAAATCGCAGCCAGTCATGCTAGAGCCTCTACAGAGCTGTGTATTAACTGTGTTTGCCACATGAGAGAGTAATGTAGGTTGTCACAAATATGTCCTCAATGATTTGTACACATACAGTCACAGAGTCAAACCACAGTCTAGAAGCCTAGATATGGTATACAAGGCTGTATTAACTGCATGTGGCATAGGAACACTCTCACCACAAGAATCCCAGAACATGTACTTAACTGCTACAAAATCCCCAATGTGTTGAAAGGTGTTTGTGCAACATGAAAATGGATGGAAATAACGATGTAAATTCATAAGTGTCACATCAGTACACCAGCATAATGATGTTTTTGGCTGGAACTGAACAGCTACTATGCAAGTCCACAATCTAATGGAATGCATGCTATCCACATGGGCTATAGGCAAAGTTTTAAAATAACCATGATGCAACCTATGTGCAGAACTGAGATGTTTATCTTAAGGTATTATGTATCATGATTTACACATTTGTCATGAAGCCAGGAATGTTTGAAAAGCATGCTTGATATCAGTATTTGCAATTGGAACACCCTATATGGTTGTATATTCAAGTCTGCAACCAGTTCAACTGAAGACAATAGCTCTCTCCTCATTTTGGTATCAACCTGTCTGTTATTAGTGCAGTGAGGCTAATCACAGTACAGTGAACGGCACCAGTGTAATGTGTCCAAAGGCAAAAACACGATTTGGCCTTAAGCTGTGCACTGCCATCTCCCCTAAGTTACAGGTGGTACTCAGCACCAGGTATCGTGCAAATGCCAAGGAGACAAACTGATGACACAAAAGGGGTTAGAGACACAGAGAGGGGGAAACAGAGGCAGGGAGCAAGTAGATTATGACAGAAGCAGGTTAATGGGAGTTTAATTCTATATGTAGGCAGCAGCTTCACATAAAATATAAAAACAGTCAATAACAGTTTGACATAGGTTTGGATTTGAACCCATGAAAATATACAAAAAACAGGCTATACATTTGAGCATTATCTCAGTACACAACAAAGGAACTCCTAATTCACAAAGTTAAAATCACACAATTGACTGGACAGTGACAAAATACTGAAGCAAGGGAGAATGTAGGCATTATTAATCTGTCGTGATCTGTATGATAAAGTGTTTGCTGTAAGGAGCAAGAAGGGGGTAGGAGATTAGAAACACAATTAAGACATGATCATGATAATGGTGGTTTAATAAGTCTCCCTTTTGGGGATGGAATGTGATTTCAAAGGCTTTATAGCTGCACTATTCATATGCTATGCTATATTTTACTAGTCATAATAGGGTCAGGAAATTTTGTAATTAGAGGTAAATACAGAAGCTCATAGTTAAAAACATGATAGAAACATAAAGAGACATGAATTAATAGGTTGACGTAAGTGTGGAATGAAACTCTCAACACTATGTAAAAACCTCAGTCTGCAAACATGAACTTTCTCAGCTCACCACATAGGAAGTCTTAGTTCATTGCATCTAGCAGAGGGTACTACTACACCAGCAGCCACGGCAGAGCTACCTGATGCAGGTGGTTCAGGTCGAATGTGAACTGTGGAGGCAATGCTGATAGGTTATGACCCACATGTGCTGGGTGTCTGTGCTACCTGTGGTGGTGCTTTCACAACCACGTGTGGAGGTACGGTGAACTGAACTGTAGTGGTCAGTCTAACTCCCTCTCCCTTGTACTGGTCAGTCTAACTCCCTCTCCCTTGTACTGATGGTTATTTTGGTTTCAGCAATAATATATACAAAAATAAAAAATAAAAATAAATTATTATTTCAATGCAAGACCAAACATGACACATATTTATGTTCCCTTTGACATATCCAGATATGATGTGAAGGCATTAATGTGTCACAAAAAACAACCAATCAATTATATAAGACATAAATACATGTATTTTAGCATGCCATGTCAGATATATATTCTCCAAGTTAATAATTGTGGTTACCAGCATTGAACAGCTAATGTCACTCAGTAATGCAGTTAATATTTTTGAAATACTATCCTGGAATAAAGGCTAACTTTTACTTCTGAGAATAAAATCCACAACTAAACTGGTGCATTCATTGCCTAATGCAATCACCCAGAGCTACTGCAGAAGACATATATGATTGATTAAAATGTTTAGGTGTGTCTGCTCAAGATCATATGTACTGATGGCTACTTACCCCATACCTCTCTGAAGTGAGCGAGCCTCTCATGATGGGCCTCACAGTTCTGTGCTAACTGTTCTGCAGCCGTACAGTAGCAGAAAAAAAGATATGAAAGAATAAACTTAACTGGAAAGATAATCCATGCTATATCAATGACTCGTGATTGGTCTCTATACTTTCAGACTTAAACAACTGAGTGGTGCTTGTAGTCTTAAATTCATCCTACTATTGCCTCAGGCAGTCCTGCTTCTGCCTCTTCATGGCTCTGCAATGGTGAAGACAATGTCCACCAGTGCATGGAAGTCTAGCTGCACTTGAAACAGCCTTGTAGAAGCTATTCGACGCCTCAGCCTTATGCTGAGACATGCTATAATCCCCTACAGCAGCCTATGGCTGTATTACTTGAGGAGTGCCACCTGCCATATGAATCCTGGACTTCTCAACATGCCAGCTTTGTGTTCTAAATGAAACATCATATTTTCCTTCACCAGCCATGCTTACAGAAGTCAAGCTATAACGATGAGTCTGAATGGGAGCCCAATTCAGACCTCACGTGCAACTGTGTGCAAAGACTCACAGCCTTGCCAGCTACATTTGCAAAAATGAAAGCACAAACGTGGCTTGGCAGACACGTTGGCAATGATTATATCTAAAAGCAATGAAGGCATGAAATTTGACAGTGAGATTTGGCCATATGTGACGATCAGCCTATTTACACACATTTCAATGTTAAAAAATGAAATGCTTTATGGTGTTTGTTATAATCCTTTCTGGTCGTATGGAAAATGGTATGAACTGTTTTATATTGGGCTGTTGGAACTTACATAATAGTAAAACTGAGTAGCACAACCTTAGACTCAAACCTATGACAAAAAGAATGATGAGATGTTAATCTTTGTTAATTTCCAGTAAATGCCACAGGAGAATGTCCTTTTCTATGTGTTAATTTGAAATATACTAATTTACAAAGGAATGGAGATGTACTTAAGAGATGTGTACTACACATCTATGTAAAAGTCAGTATTTGTGGTTCGAATTACATTTCAGATGCCTGACCTGAGTAAAACATGGGGTATGTTACATACATGCATACATAAACACATCACATGACATAGTGTCCTAAATACGTAGTTATATGTGATGAGTCAAGAATTATAATACAACTATTGTGCAGATCATACCTATGCAAGTGCATTTTAAATTAGCTATCATCATTGTATTGTTTAACAAACTTTATGCACATTATATTGGACTTATCTGGCAGGCACTAATGACACATTTGTTGTAATAAAACATATTTATGATACTCATATTTATTCACTAGCACATTTCTAATCAAAAGTTTGTGACAGATGGTTTCTGTAAACTTGTTTTGAACCCTGCATCACCTGTCCTCTTTCTCTAAATTCAGCTAATTTACACTTTGTGCCAGAGAGATAAGCAGCTAATAACATGCTAATTCTCTTCAGCCACTACTGCCCAGTGCAATAGCAGCAGGCTCATTTGTGCTACAGAAGGCATCCCGCATTATATGTTTCACATTTGCCTTTTGATGTTAAGCTTTTCTGCAAACTGCAAGCAGCTTGCAAATGCAAAAGGCAAAAAAAAAAAAATATATATACATATATATATATATATATATATATATATATATATATGGGTCCTATCAAATAATAGAAAACTCATTTGATGGAAAATCATTTGGCTGAAACCAAAACATAGAAAGCTCAAAACACTGAAACCTCATTTATCTGAAACTCAAAACACTGAAAATTCTATGGGGCCTTTTCCCCACGGTAGTGCAATCCTGCAGTTAGTATATATAGTTAGGAGGGGTGTGGGGGGCACAGCCACTTACAATGGGGGGTGTGGGGGGCATAGCCCTCCACATACTTCATACATTTTAAACCCAGCACATGGATACTTATAACTACAATGAATAACTTTGGAGAAAACAATATTTACACAAACTATGAGGGGGGCTACACCCACAAACCCCCCATTGTGGGGGGCTGTGCCCCCTACACCTCGCTAACTATATATACTTTCTCCAGGATCGCACTACCATGGGGAAAAGGGCATATAGCATTTTCAGTGTTTTGATTTTCAGTCAAATGAGTTTTCAGTGTTTTGAGCATTCTATCTTATGGTGTCAGTGACATTAGTTTCTATCAAATGAGCTTGCTATCATTTGATAGGGAGCCATATATATATATATATATATATATATATATATATATATATATATATATATATATTTACACAGTAAGGGTCCACTTTTAAATGCAGAAATGCCAGAATCTCGCGTTTTAAAAAAAACAAACCCAAAACATCGAGATTTCAGTAACTCAACATTTAAAAGTGGGGTGAAAAAAGACAGACACCTAAAATAAACCCCCACACCCCCCTACTTAAATATGCCAACTCCGAGATTGCGCTACAGTGAAGAGAACAGTAATGCTTCTGTTGCACTTACAATTCTCTTCACTGTAGCACGATGTCGGAGTTGATATATTTAAGTAGAGGGGGTATGGGGTGTGCAGGGGGGCTTGCCACCTGCAAACACTTTATTTTAGTTCATTTGTGTTTTTTTTTTTTCACTTTTAAATGTCGTGATACAAAAATCTCTGTTTTTGGGTTTGTTTTTTTAGAACTCGAGATTTCGGCATTTAAAAGTGGACCCATACAGTACACACACACATTCACACATATATATATATATATATATATATATATATATAGATCTATATATATATATATATGAATAATTGTAATATATATAGATCTATATATATATATGAATAACTGCAATTCCAAAAACAGCAATCAATCAATTACATATCTTCTGGGATTTGGGTAATGTCAATTATTCAGAAAGGGAGTGTACAGAAAATTACATCATTTCATTTGTTACCCACCATATAGAGGTCATAAGGTCAAGACCCACTGGAAATCAAAGGCAGATGGAAGCAGTGCTTTCAGCAGCTTCTGAATAAAGCAAAATTCACAGAAGCTGTACTGCCTGAGAAACAGCCTGCAATGAAAGAAGAGGAGGACACCACCCTGGAAGAAGTAAGAACAGCGATACAGAAAATGAAGTCAGGGAAAGCAGATATACACAGGATGTTGGGAGAGATAGGGAAGAAATGGCTCCTGAGAGTGCTCATAGCAGTATGCAGTGTGATAAATGGAGAATAAGGATACTAGTACCAGTGCACAAGAACAGGGAGGACATCCACAACTGTGGACAGTAGACAGGTTGGTTGATAAATGAATGCATAGTACAGTAGAAAGCAAGATGGATGAAGAGCAGTTCAGATTAGGATGCAACACAACTGATCCACTGTTTGCAGTGAGACAGATAGTTCAGAAGACGCAAGAAATGAGGAAGTACTCATACTGGGCATTTCAAGACTTTGAGAAAGCACATGACAAGGTCTAAAGAACGCTGATTTTGGATGTTCCTGCTGTGATTCAAAGTCCCTGAAACATTAGTAGAAATAGTGCAGACTATGTGTATGGACTCAATGACTTAAGCATGAACAGTTATTCTCACAAAGGGGTTCACAGTGGGAGTGGCTGTGCATCAGAGATCAGGCCTGAACCCACTGCTGCTCATACTAGTGATGGACTACATCGTCAAACAGGATGGAGAGGACAGATTATCAATGTTTCTGTATTTAAACAATGTGGCATCACAAGCAAACTCTGAGCAAGAACTTAAGCTAAGGATAGAGGAATGGAATGCAAAACTGAAGACACATGGGATGAAATTGAGTACAGGTAAGACAGTTGCAATGGCAGCAGAAGAACCAAAAAACTGAGATAGAATGCAAGATCTAACAGCTTCAAGAATCTGGGATTGGTGGTGGTTCTTATTTTGTAGATGGAGTCATTGTCTTGTGGCATTTTTTTGGGTGGGGGCAGGAAAAAGAACTTTGATTTGTCCTGGATAATGTACTTTGGGTTTGGATCTGGAGAGATGGAAAGTCTGAATGAGGAGGTCAAAGCAGAAATCAGAGGGGCTACAGCCAACTGGTACTGAGGTCAGGTGCAATATATGACAGAGGAATGTCAAAGGAGCTGAAAATAAAGGTGTACTAAATACCAATTTGATCAGCTATATGCCATGGAATAGAAACCTGGACAGTAAAGGCAGAGTAGGCAAGAAAGCTAAAGGTAATGGAGGCAAAGTCCCCGACATTGGGTGGTAGGATGCACACTGTGGGACAGAAGAAGAAGAAATGAGAACTACAGAGCAGAAGCCAAAGTAACTCCAATTTCACAGACGGAAAAAAAAAAAAAGATTACAGTAGTTTGGGCACATGTGCGGAAAATCAGAAGTCAATTTGGTGAACAAGAGGAAACGAGGGCATCCAGCAAAAAAATGGACAAACTGTATTTGAGAAGACCTGTGACAGCCAGCATGACTGTCAAAGAAAGTAGGACAGTGACACTGAACTGGGAGAGATAGCAATAGTTGGCATGACACCCCGAACCATGTAGAGAATGGGAAAAAGTGGATTGATGATGATTTTTTTATTTGGAAAATGGAAAGGTCATAGCTAGGGTGCAGCTTGTGTGCATGATTAGTGCTACTTTGAACAGTGAATGCATTAGTGTTGATGGATTTTTGGTGTATTTATTCAGATAGGTAGAGCACCTGACTCTTCCAAACAGGGAAAGTCAGTGGAGATGATATATAGGATGGGTAGGTGGTCATCCAAAGCTTTTTTATCTTACATTAGATATTGGTAGTCATCAGTTATTTAATTTTTGTTCTTATTTTGTAGATGGATTCATTGTCTTGTTGTGGTATTTTTTTGGGTGGGGGCAGAAAAAAGAAATTTGATTTGTCCTGGATAATGTATGTTGGGTTTGCATCTGGAGAGACTGAAAGTGTCTTGCCTTGGTTTCTGAGGTCTCAGGTGGCAGCATTTGTTGGGAAGTCTAGTGAGACACAGATAGCACAAGGTGCACCCCACATTTTGTAATTGGGGTGTGATGATTTCAGTTGATTATTTAACAGAACTTTGTTGCGTAGGGCTGTTACTGATTAATTGAATATTAAGTAGAGGTTTCCAGAGATAGTAATAATATGGTCCAACATTATTCTTAGGTTAGTATGGAGGCATGCACATAGTTTCATGGATTTAGAGAAAGCTGTATGATTTGTTAATCTTTCAGTATTGAGGGCTTTGAAGGCATTAGGATTGTATGCTACTGTGTATAGAAACTTTGATGACATGGATGCATCATGGTACAGAATGGATAATTCACTTAAGTGATACAGGTTTGCATTCATTCAGTGTTCATTTTTTGTTATTCCTGAACAATGTAGTTAAGTATTGATAAAGGGAAGAGGGTGGGGTGGAGACCGTCTGTAGTTGCAGGCTGGTGGCTGTAGTAAGAAGGGCTCATTTTAAAATCCTCTTCTGTTCCCTTCTCCCCTTTTGGTGGTTGGTCTTTCCAAAGTGTGTGGGGGTGTGCTGATTCAGAAGATTGTGGTGTTTAGAGTGAGTGGAAGGACATAAAGCTGGTTGTATTTGGAATGGAAAGTGATCATTATCTATGCTACCATTTGAAATGCTATTCTGTAATTTGGCAGTAACTCTGATAAGTGTTTATATTTTGTCACTTAACTGTGATGCATTAATTGGAATTAATTAATGAAACAGTTGCAATGGCAAATTCATTTATTTATTTACCGGGAAACTCCGACTGGGCCAGATGCCCCTTTTCAGGCCTGGGGAGAATAGCTCCAGAGAATTATAAACAAAATATACTAATTAGATAGTACAATAGTATACATATAGTAAGATGCAGAATACAAATCTAGTTAGTCTATACAAAGAAGTATTCAATACAGTTTTTTTGTAGATACAGGTTCAAAAAGAAAAAAACAAGCACCGCAAATGGTGTGTTTATTGAAAGGGGTATTTGGACAAATAAAGTTTGCTCGCAGACTCGTTTTTCCAAAGACACCTGGGTGATTAGTGAGGAGGAGGGAGTGTTGGAGAGTCTGAATAAGTTGTGCAATGGTGTAAAGTTAGCTAGGATTAAAGTGTAACAGGAAACAGAGATGTGGTTAAGACAGGACATGATGTAAGTTGTGATGGAGTTTAGGGTTCATAAGCAAGAGGTGGCCATTTGGAACCTCATCTTCTGTTCCCCCTTTTTTGGTTGATTATTCAGAAGAGAGCAGTGCTATGCTACTTCAGAACTGTGTGGCATTTACAGTGATTGGTAATACTCTATGCTACTTGTATGCAAAATGGAAGTTGAAGTGTTTTCTACACTGCCAGCTGAAATACTGTTCTGCAATTTAGTTGTAACTCTGATGAATGTTTATGTTTAGGTTACTTACTATAATGTATTAATTGGAATTAATTAATTAAATGGCTGCAATGGCAAATGTCGGTTTGTTTGTTGAAAGGGATCTTTTGGACAAAATGCCACTGGCATAACTTGTAAATGACTGTTAATCAAAAAGAAGATGATGTAGTCTAGTGATAAAGGATGGGTTGAAATCTATCCTGTGTACAGTCGAAGGTCAGTTCCTAAATATGGTCCAATCTGCCAGGGGGAATAGGTATGCTGCATCAGACACACACACACACACACACACACACACACACACACACACACACACACACACACACACACACACACACACACACACACACACGCACACGTTCATTTATAAAGTATTTTCAGTATGCCTCATCTAGAAAAGAAATGGGATTTTGTAACACAGAATCACACGGAGGCAAACTAAGCAGTCTCACATATAGTAATGGTTAGTAGTGACAGCAGTGCTTGGAACAGTAAAGTAGTATTTCTAATGCCTAAGACACAGAGTACGAGACCCCAGTGAAACAGAAATGGACAACAGTGTGCAGAAATGTGTAATGAGAACAACACATTAACTCTCACAAAAGCATAGCTCACACCTTCATTCTACATCTGCCATCAGAAGTTCACACTGCCTCTAACACTACATGTACGGAACACTGTCCACTCTGCTCACAAATTCCTACACATAGGTAAAACACTAGGCATATATCACACCTTCATTCTACAGCTGCCATCAGAAGTTCACACTGCCTCTAACACTACATGTATGGAACACTGTGCACTCTGCTCACAAATTCCTACACATAGGTAATACACCAGGCATATATCGCACCTTTGTTCTACAGCTGCCACCAGAAGTTCACATTGCCTCTAACATTACATGTATGGAATGTTGCGCACTCTGGTCACAAATTCCTACACATAGGCAATTCATCAGTGCAGAGTGAAGATGCAACTTTGTTGTCCACCCTCACCAAACACGTCACAACAACGTGATTTGTCTGCTTGAAAAACACCTTATATTACAACAGCTTTGGGAAGGAAGTCTGTCCCTCATCACATGAATACTGTATGTCCTGGGTCCAAGCACTATTTTACATGGCTCACAGATCCTCTCATCAGAGTCAGTCATGCAACCTGAATTACATATTCAGTGATGAAAAGGGTACTGTACTATTCATCCTATCAACTGTACAAGCACATCCCATACAATTACAGAGCAAAAAACACAAGATTCAGTCAACGCATCCTGTAGAGATGTATCCAGTCTTCCTGATCACTTCTAGTGGATTTTTTTCTATACATATACACATGGTCCTGAGTAATTCCAACACTTTTCAGAGCTGTAGGGTGTGCGTTGTATATTACAAGCTGACACATGAAGCATCTCTATGTGTATCAATGCATCATTATTTTTATTTTATAAAATACTGAGCGATTACTGACAGATATGAAGTTCTGTATCTCCACTGTGTGACAGCCAGTAGGTGTCATCCACATAAACGCTGAAATATCAAATAGAAAACACATTTGAATCTTGCCCTTTAATATTTGCTTTGGTATGCCTCTGTAACAATGATTTGTTTGAAAAAAACTTAGATGAACTGTTTAAGCTAGGTAGAAATTTAGTGTGCAGTTTTTAATATCCGATCATAGCAAAAGCATTTTGAATTGAGAAATGCATATTAATGTACCATAAGAAATAATTCTGTCTTAGAAATTCTGAAGTCCAAAGGGGCACATTTTTTCTAGAGAAAAGCAAATTTCATTACAATAACTTTTCTTAATGAAAATATGCTATGGAAACTGAGATAGATAACTGTTTTACAGGATAAAACCAAAAAGGAAAATCATAAATAAAATGGTTATCTTGTAAGGCTAATTCTTTAAAAATTAATTAAATGAAAATAGGAAAAGCATTTACAGCAGATGAAGGAGATAAACTCTTTATTATTACTGTGTATATTATATCGAGAAAGGAAAGAAAAAGTGGATACCATGCTAAAATATTTTTCCTTCACTTTAGATACAGGAGTAGAATGTGACTAACTGCTGTATGAAATGAAGTGTTGATTTATTAGAAATTGTGTGTATTAGCTTGGAATTTAAATAAAATAACTTTTACACAAGTGCCAAGAAAGAGTTTTCTGATTGGAAACAAATCAAATCTACACGCACGCGCACACACACACACACACACACACACACACACACACACACACACACACTCATCAAGTGCAGAGGGAAAACAGTACATATGCCAAGTGAAACCGCTATTTTTTCTATAAATGTTTTTTAAGAGAAGATAGAAAGTAAAATATAACCACTCTTCAATTTTAATCTGTCAAATGAATGTTGTTTTGTCAGATGTCTGCCTGCTCTGTTTGCTGTTCTTTGACTTTTAGCTTATCTTTGTTGATTTTATTATTACTATTATAATTATACAATTTAAAAAATTATTTGAAAACCTGTAGAGAGCACAAAACTCAGACCAGAATTGCTGTCTGGTTAAATGACTGGCTCAAACTCCCACATTTGGGCAAATGGAGGCTGAGGGACTCAAACTCTGTAACACATCTAATTAACAGCTCATAGCCTTAGTCTTCTGTGCTAACTGCCAGACAAGATGAACACAAAATTATTGTAGTGACAGGTGCCTAAATGTTATAGCTAAATGGCTTTCTTTATATAAATCCCATTAGTATTTAGTAGTCTGAAAGGAATTATGTTTCTCTACCAGTAAACCTCAGGCCACTGTGGTGTGCCTATTGCAAATCGGTGGGTCTGCATCTCATAGTTCTCATGGTGGTATGTGTTCATAAAACTAAATGTAAATTATGTAAAACTAAAGATATATGAAGGCAACAATCTGCAGAACCTCATAGCATTCATCCCCTAGCAAGTTCTGACCATACACGCACGTACATATATTCTAAATAAGTCCCAGGAATAAGAGAATGCAAGCACTCAATCTACATTTCAAATATTGGAAATTAAATGTTTTTTTACAAGGTTAGCTGGTGGTTTTTGCTGCTTGCAGTATTTCATATACGTTTTGTGGTTGAACACTGTGGTTGCCTTTTGGATTTCTTGGACGCACATTTTATATATATATATATATATATATATATATATATATATATATATATATATATATATATATACACATACACATATCATATTCCAGTATTTCAACAGTATGTGGTGATGTCACATGAAGGAGCTTTTTTTTTCCTCTGAAGTCTTTTTTTTCTTAGTCTCCTAACCTCAGTACAGCTATGCATGTCTCTCCATGAGAGCTATATTTCCATCACCTCATGGTTAAGCAACTGCTTTCTGACTGACTGATACTTTAAGAAACTCGTATCCACTCAGGAGACACACAACTCATGGTCATTTTAGCATGTAGACTACTGCTGATGGATTTGAAAAACACTGACATCCTGGCATAGGTAAGCTGACAGTGGATGAGACTGGATGCTCAGTCCTACCCCTAAATGGTGAGTTCCTCCAGTGCATGGCCATTTGTAGCATGCACATGACTTAATTCATGAAGAAGACACCTCATGTTAGCCTATTTTATTTTTTCATTTTACCAGTTTAGGTATTTTGCGGGGTGAAAATAAAAAGATTTTTTTTCCTGGCTTTCAGAATGTGGTAGTTTTCTGTGATAGAAAATAATGATGCATTTTCTTCTACCATCTACTGTTGTGCACTGCAGAAAAATCATTTTAATATGCACCACTAATACATATAAGTGTAGAATAATCATGTTAGCACAACAGGTATATAAGCAGGGTCTACATTAGTTTGTCGAAAACTACTAACAGCAAATGGCTGTTCATCAAACACAACGCATCGAACAGCCTCTCATTGTAAGTTCACATCAGTAATTATTTTTTCATAGAGAAAGGAGTTAGTTGGCCATCATTAGAAATTCATCATTTTCCCCACTGTAGTGTAATCTTTGAGTAGGTATATACAAGGAGGGGGGCATAGCCCCCCCCCCCCATTGGTAGGTTTGAAATAATGCAGTGTGTGTGATCGTCACTGTGGTGGACAAGCAATTTTTTTTCCCTATGAAAAACCTTCACGGATGTGACCATTTGATGAATGGCTGTTCTATGTTCTGTGTTTGATGATAAGCCATTCGCTGTAAGTAGTTTTCAACAAAATAATATAGAGCCATATAGCATGACTTAATGCAGCTGTTGTGAGGTAACCCTTAACAGGTTATAAACTGCTTTTTTCATAAATATTAATACAACGATATTATTAAAGTTGTAGAAAACAAAAAGGGTCATCTAAAAGGCAGGCAATAGAGCAGATCCTTTTTATTATTATTATTAGTCTTAGTCCTGGAAAGAATGCAAAGAATCCCCTTTCTTTCCTTCTGACTTCAGTTGTTGGTGTAACTCAAGATAATAAGAGAGTAACAGCAGATATAGGAAATGCATACAGAACACAGGAGTACAAGCATGAAATATTCCCTCTAAATCAAGTCCAGTTAACATCAATAGCGACCTTGGAAAATTGGAGTCGAAGACCACTGCTACAACCAAATATCCTTTTATTCGCACACAGAGGATTTTGTCCCGTTAATACCGGAACTTTGACAGATAGTATATTTTTTTAAAAAAGGAAATCTTTTTAAAAAAATTTAACCAATAAAATTGCACAAGCCGGCACATACCCTCGCAGAATAACCAATAAGGTTGGTAACTTAATTAAGCAGCATAGGTTAGGTATATACATATCTCATCCAATCAACATTTAACAAAATTAAGCCAATGAAAACATGAATCATTGCACAGCAAGCAATATTCATCCAATAAAAATTCAATCTGCAAGACCCGGATTATTAACCAGACTGGTTATTACGCTTAAATGCTCGATTCTATAGGCTTAATAGTGAATATTTATAGTATGGTTAGGATATGGTGGTTACATCCCCTATTTTAAGTCTATTGGTGATCACGTTTTTATACACAAACAGATAGGTTGATGGGACGAAATCCTCTGTGTGTGAATAAAAGGATATTTGGTCGTAACAGTGGTCTTTGACTCCAATTTTCTAAGGTCACTATTGGTCTTAACTGGACTTGATATTGAGGGAATATTCTGTGCTTGTACTCATAGCTCTCAACCTTCCATCTCCAAAATGAGAAACACTCACTTTCATAATGTGGAACAAATGGGCAAAATGTGGAACACATACTAATGGCTTGCTAACAACTTCAACTAGGAAGGTCATAGGATGGTTAAAATATGCTGGTTTTGCTTAAAAGAAGATCCTTTAATGAATTAATATGATTAATTTCTATTTACCATGGATTTCACTTAAAAAAATTCCTAACACTGAATGTGTGACAGACTCTTTCAATGTGGAACTTTGAGGAAGTTCGAGGAACATGAACTTTTTAAGACCCCAAATGAGGTACGTTCCTCGTAATGAGGTACACTTGAGAGGTATGCTTGTACTTCTGTATTCATTTGTGGTTTGCTGCCATATTTGGATCCATTTATAGATGCAACCTTCTGAAAGTATAGCTGATGTGTCTCTTTTCTGTTACGTATTCATTGCAGATATAAGTTTCCTTACATGTTCAAATATTTTTATCAATGACAGCAAAGAGTGTTTTAGCAGACGTCATTAAAAATGCTTTTATGCTGAAAAACAAACAATGATGTAAACCAGCATATTAAGATTAGAAATGGAGACATCAAGAATAAAGCAGCACGAACATGAGGCTAGAGGATTAGCAGAAACACATAACATACATTTACATTTGGGGGGGGGGTAATCACAATTCCCGTTAAGTACCACCACCAGATGCTGATTAAATTATACTGGTTTATAATGTTTAACATTAGACAAAAATACCTTACTTGTTCAATTGAACCATTCTAGTATTTTCAGTGTCTATACACAGACTGCAATCCACGTTGTAAATTTTTATTCCCTTTTATGCTTCAAGCTGATCAGTAGTTTATAACCATGTGTGCAAGACTCTATATCCATCTCTGCAGGTCCCTTATTCTTGCAAGCATGCAGTTTTCTACCACTGTTAGTTGTTCACCTACTCACAAGTCCTATGCAGCACAATATAATATGATTTCCTATATCTGCTTGGATGTCACATTTTCAAAAATATATTGGTGAGCATACCTTTCGATTAATTTTCATATTATTATGTAAATTTCAATAAGAATGTGACTAAGCCAAGACTGTTGGTTAAATATGTTTATGCCTACTCAGGCATAGTAGAAAAGCTAAATCATCTGGTAATAAACCATTATTTCACCAACTAGATTGCTAATAGGCTCAGAGTTAGGATACATGAAATCAAAATAGGGTAAGTTACCCCAACAAAGAAACCAGTCGGGTCCCTTAGGGTTCTAGCTGGGACCTGCCCTGTTTGCCATTGTCTTTTCTGAAGTAAAAGCCAATAACAAGGGCTCTAGCTGATTATGTTTGCAGATGACTACAGGCTAGTAGCAGTCATCGAATACTCAAATAACTTAGCCATCCTGCTAGAAGGTTTGTTCCAAATAAATATCTGCTGCCAACATCAAAGACTGAATCTAAATGCCAAAAAATGCAATACTGTATTCTTTGGGAAGTTCTTTACCCAACAGAACTACCACACTGACAACCCCCCCCCCCCCAAGAGATGACTCAGTTGTTTGGGATTTGGGAACTTACGTGGACAGTGACCTAACTTTTTACCAACATTGTGTTCATTGTTGTAAGAAAATCCTTCAATTTTGCACAGCTTATAAACAAAGGGATTGTATCTAGACCTAGGAATGTCATTGTCAACCCCATTAAGTCAGTCATTGAATATAGTTCCCTCTCGGCATGTATCTGTCCAGACAGAAATAGCAAAGGGAATGCCCAAAGAGATACCTTACTAAAAGGATACAAGGCCTAAACAACATGTCCTACGTGGAACTACTCAAAGCCTTTCACTATACTCGGTATCCTACAAATTGCTAAGAGTTAACCTGTGTCTGGCTTAAAGCCATCCTCTGATCCAGTACTGATGGATTTACTGCACACTAACAATTCAAATCATATCAGAAATACTTGGTCTAGGGATCTAAAACTCTTCTGCAACATCAAGAAAACAGTTTGGAGGGACAGATATATCTTGCAGAGGATACTCTTGCTCTGGAACAGACTCCCCATCCACGTAAAACAAAGTTCATCCCTATCCACATTCAAGCACAACTTGGATCTATGGATGTGAAACAGAAAATTTACCCCAGTACTGCCCCTATGCTACTAATGGACAAATGCAGCTCCTAAATACTTTTTTCCATGCATGGGTCCCTCAGATTGTTTATAGTATAATACTAGTTATTCTCAATAGGGGTAATATACAATTATCAATCATGGAATGGGGAAAAGCAATCTCTAACCAAACAGGATAGGCTTAAAATGTTCTGCAAAGGCAGCTAGCCTACTACTTACCTATGAACTTATAAATAACACAGACTTAATCCACAGTTCTTCTGCACTTGAGGTGGGATATACAAATTACAGGTTATGGAGGGGCGCTGTACCACATATAAAGATTGAGGTAAATGCTCCTAATGGATATATTGGAAGTGCCCCTTTTTACAAAAGGTTCTCTTGTACTTTGTTTCAGTGACAGTGATTTGCTTATTATTCATTTGTCTTACAAGATTAGTCAGGATGCCTTTTTTCACTCATGTCAAATTGCTTAGAAAAATTGGTGGATCTCACTAAAGATGCCCTCTTGGGAACAAATTGTCTTGGGGATCCACCCCTGCATGTTCTCCTATGCATCCGCAAAACTAATAACACCCTAAATACCTGCTCAGGAGATCTAAATGTAATTTACTGTCAAGACAAATATCTGTCACAGAGAATTACGGTTTAAATGTAACAGACTTCCTTTAGATGTTAAACAGACTAGCTCCATGACCCTTTTTAAATATAACCTAGATGACTGAATGGGTAGACATAAATACACCCCAACCTCACTCCTCAAGCCATTATTTTGAGTGATCAAAAGTAGTTATAATGTTCTTCATTCTGATTGTGTTGGGCATTAATTCATGTCTTGTTAAATTTCTGTTAGGATCTTTGTGGCCAGGCTACAAATGTCCCACAAGATGTACAACCTTATATTAACGTATGAAACTAAGAGATACTACAATTCAAATAACAATTTTCTAAAACAGAAATGCAATGAGATATGGTAAAGAGTGAAAGACTGAATCAACACTAAGTTACAAAAGAACATTTTAAAAAGCCTCCTTTACTACAAATGGCATTCAAAATGCAAAACAGCTCTCCAAAACCAGAGAGGAGTGAAGTTTATCTTCACTGAATATAAACTGGCAAAAAAAACTACAAGCTGTTAGGACCTGGCCACTCGCTATAAGAATATATAAGTCTGGAGTGCCCTAAAAATGAAAGAAATGAACTAGACACCAAGGAGTTACAGAAATAAAACAACAGAAGAACACTGCAGTATATCACTAAAGAAAACAAATCAGGAAAGCAGAAACATACTCTGAAATATTTTTTGGACACCTTGTTACTGCTGATAAGTACTGCTGCACTATAGATGGGCTAAAAAAGCTAGCAAGATCAAAGATAATTCAAATTACTAGCAGAAAAATAAACACTAAGCATTATTGTAACAGTGGCACAACAGTTAAACAAATGCCTTTTATATATTCTTTACAAACCTGGACTGAAATTTTCCTGAAGCACCTTAACAGTGCTGTGATTTGCATACATGGTTGTTTCTGGACTCTACAATAATTCTACCACAGCCCTAGACGTGTACATCAAGAACAGATTGTCCCTCACTCTTTTACCTCTATTAAGCTAACATCTGCAGACTAATCCATAAAGACCTTTACCAGTATTAATTTCTCTCTCATATGTAAAATATAATTATCATTTTGCAACTCAGAGCAAGTCAATTAATCAGACAATGCTCCTGGGCTGAATCTGAAAAAGTTCCATGTTCCAGTACTTTACCCTGCTTAACAAATGCATTTAACTACCTAACTAATTAACAAAGTCTGTCTCTTTAATGACAACTTTCTTTTGCTTTGAAACAATGTATGCTAATAATCTTCTATATGATGTATATTGTATGTTTACTTGCCAGTGGCATGAAGTATAAGTGAAGTATTGCTTTTTTTTTCTAACTGTTCAAACACAGCTTTTTATGGTAATGCAAATTATAACTGAGGATCAGAATAAAAATACGTTCCCATTATATATAAAGGCAGAAAATTAACAGCAGCAAAAAGTCCCCTTTTTAGGAATGCAGCTGCCAGGCTTCCTCTGTCAGAACATACAAATATTCCAAGAAGTCTCAATGTGGGAAAACAATTTTCACTCCAAAAGATTAAACTTGCTGCCTCACAGTGCTTGCCTATTATGGTAAATAAAAAGGCACATTTACTTCAACAATATGTATACCCAATGTGGTGTCCTAATTTCTGATCTAAGTATGTAACTTTGATAAGCTTTTCACAATACAGCAAGCTTGTCAAACATCTAAGTCAGTGGCAGTAAAATACAAAAAAGAAAAGTGTGAGCTGCACTCTTAGCCAACATAAGTCTTTGTGAAAGGTTAACCAGGTGAGCAGGTATTTGCAGTAAACCTCAAGTCTGCCTTCAATCTAAATAGGTAGCAAATACCTAACTCAAAAATTAAGCAGTTTGAAACCTTAGTATTACAACTTAGATTTTATGCAGCACAGTGCGCAATAATTATATTTAAGTAAATAAATAATTTGTGATCATTTTATCAAATGAACAGGTAATATAATATTTAAAAAAAAGAAAGAAAGAAACTCAATGCCTGTGGGTAGGCTTGAACCAGAGACAGCAGTTGTCACAGGTAGAGTGGAGAAGCACTATAGTACCAAGGAGCATATGGGCTGCAATCATGTACTTCAGCTTTAGTGCTGCTCACACTGTAGGTTATCGATTTTATTCTTTTGTCAGCCTTTTTTTTATTGGCATTTTACAGAGTCAATAGTGTGGATGCTCACTGAGCTTTGTACGATGAAAGCCGATTAGAGTTACATGCTTTGATCTGAAGTTAAGAAGCTGTTTCATTTTCGGATACAATCTTAAGGTGGAAAAAATACATTTAAGGGAAGCAAGTTTATTTCAAAATGTTTTAAACTCAGTTCTTACACTTAATAGTGTACACACGTCTTACAATAATGAAAACTAACAGTCTCATCTCTGTGACCAGAAATTTAAAGCAGTAAATGTGTTATCTTTAGAACTAAACAAGACATGACAATTTACAGTAACACTGACTTTGCAGTGAAGCATGTGAAAAACACTGGATGTCAGTTTTGACTACATTTTATGTAATACAGAAACATATAAAACAAAACAGACAAGGGAGTGCTTCTGTCTCCTATTACAGTTAGATGACACTTTATCAAACTTCTCAGGTAGTTATGTTACTTCATTAAATAGACTTAATAGATATTATAGACCACATGATTTCATTTCTTAAATAAGTAAATTTAAAATATTACAATAACTACATTTAGTAAAACAAGTATCTAATTCATGAATATAAAAATAATCACACAGATTTATATAGCAATAACCAATGACGGTGTGGTATATTGAAGATTTACGCATGGTTGGTGTGGTTTAATCATGAGGGCGAATCCCATATGATTAAATGAAGCCAGCTGTGGGTAAATATTCAATATACCACACCATGGAGTGAGTTATTGATATCATACAATAACATTATTTAAGAAAAAAAGACTTACTTTTCTTAAATAATTTCGTTGTATAATGACTCCATCGTGCCCTTCCACGTTTTCACCAGTATCCTGGGGCTTTCCTGAAATAGTGGCCATGCGTATCGGACTTGCATGCCAACGCTTATGCAGTACATCAGTGCTGTGTAAAGGAAGCAACAGAAAAAGGAAGATCTCATTTGTCTTTTTAGTTATTTATTTATTTATTAAGAAAATCAAAACCAGGAGACCTTTAATGTTTGGGAGAGATGGGCCAGAGGAAATAAAAGGATAACCAGGTACGTTTCTTTAGTTTTGCAGAACATACCTGATTATCCTCTTATTTTTCTCTGTACCACCTCCCTCATTTGTTGAGACCTTCAGTGTTGTAAATATATTTAAAAAAAGAAAGAAAAGTAAACATTTTATGGGATATACTAATGGAAAAATGTCTGGGTGACTGAACCTTTTTCCACTGGCATATTCTCAGATTTACAATGGGCACGTTGGTCGGGCTGACTAATCAGAGTGCTCCTTTTTGAGTATTACTGGCTAGTCATTGTATAATAATTCATATTTAATTGGCTTATTTTTCTTATTATTCCTATAAGGTTAAAATCATAATAAGTAAACTCGAGGAATGGGGAACAGAAAGAGTATTTCCTTAGGTCTTCTGCTGACTGTGTAGTAATGAGAAATAAAATATTTTGGAAAGCTACAGCAAATCTGACAACATATTAAGGCAGCATTATAATGGATCAACAATTATAAATGGCAAAAAAAGAGAATGACAAGACATGTATGAGCAAAGCAAAGAAGAAACGTATCCAACATACGTAGAACTAGTAGAAAATACTTTATGCAAATTAGGGCTCTACCACACTGAAACGCAATCGCAGCAGTTGTGATTGTGGCCTTAGTTTGTATGCTTTCATAAATCTGTATATCAAGAAGAATATTCTTTTACCCAGAATCTACAGGATGTCATAGATGACTTGGTCTTATGTACTAATAGGGTGTATACTGTGAAATGTAAAATGTATACTCTAGCACTTTATGGGGAATGCCTTAGCCTCCATCTTACCGTTTCATAAAAGGTATGCAGTCATACTTAAAGTCATGGTATTTAAAGTGGGAAAAGAATCTTACAAAAGTGGAAATTTCAGATGAAATAAATTTAATAAAAAAAAAAAAAAAAAAAAAAAAAAGATCTGGGTCAATGAAGAAATAAATATAACTACCAAACACCAAAACACTGATTCATGGAAAATGCAGACATACTGTATTTCTGCGTGTTAATATGGGTACACAGAATTTTGTGGATGAGTGTTTTCACTGATGATCAAAAATCATCCTTTTGAAATGTGCCAGCTTTTTAAGGTAGAGATCGTGGTATAGTGTGTATCAGGAAATATGTCCTTTATCCACTAAACTGCAATGTCAGAGGTGGTATATAAAATTAGCTGAGGATGTGAGGACACAACCCCCACCGTTGTGGGGCTGCAGGGGTGTTACCCTACAAAAGCATGTGTTGTATTTGTTTTTTGATAATTTGAGGATTGGTGTTTTTTAATCAATTTGAGATTCACTTAGTTATGGATCAACAGTGTGAGCAATCAATCAAATATTAGGTTCCCAAATATAAACATACACACACAAATATATATATATGTATATGTATGTATGTATATATATATATACAGATATATATATATATATATATATATATATATATATAGTACTCTTTTCTATCTTTGCTAACAACCTATACACCTCTACCCTGTAGGCCAACCTAATCCAGTACGCAGATGATGCCACCCTAATCTGCTCAGCCTCATCACTCCCAATCCTTCAGCAGCTCACCCAGGAATCTCTTACCTCAGTAGAAAAGTGGATCTCTAATATTCAACTCATCCTAAATCCTAACAAAACAAAACTACTTCTATTCTCCCCAAACAAATCTAAAACCTCACCAATACCTTTCTCTAGCTCTTCTAATAATTGTACTGTCATCTCTCCCTCCGTCCACACCAAGCTCCTTGGCGTAGAAATTGACAATAATCTCCACTTTGACATCCACATTTCGCAAACTATAAAAAAAGGTGCACAAAAAAATGGGCTCCCTATACAGACAAAGAAACTTTCTTACAGACCATGCTAAAATCACCCTAGCTCAAACCCACCTTCTATCTACACTACTCTATGCAGCCCCAATTCTCACTCATGTCAGGACATCTGAGCTGGTCAAACTAGAGTCTTGCTATAACAAAATTGCCAAGTTCGCTACAAACTCCCCTTTCAGAACCCACCATTGCCTACCACTTAGGGAACATCAGTGGCTTGAACTCCCACACCTACTACTCTATCACCAACTTGTCATAGCCTACAAAACCCTAAAACAACCCAACAAAACTCCCGCACTGAAGCAAATGCTGACCAACTACACCCCAAATCAACCACTTTGCTCAACCAATAAACCACTTCTCACTGTTACCACCAGAAACAACACAGCCAGCAAAGCCTTATTCTCACACACTATAGCTAAAATTTGGAATAATCTCCCCCTCACCCATAACTGCCACAGCTAACCTCAACCAATTCAAAAACATCCTTAAGGCCCATCTCGTACACTCCTGGCTTTGTCCATGTGTCACATAGTCCAAAACTCTAATCCCTCTATAGTATCCCTACTACTACTGCTTTTGCCCAGTTAGCAAGACTTCCTCAAATGCATAACTCCCAAACATAGTGTTATACACAATGTACTCTCTACCTGTTTGTGTTTTACAAACAGAATGTACATATGTAAATAGACAAACTGAATTGTCGGTAGGGCTTTCCATCTCTCACCAGACTAGACAAGTAGAACAAAAGCATGTACCTCACTTTGTATACTATCTGCATGGTAGTCAAATACCATTTTGAATGTATATACTGTTGTGATGTCCTATCTGTCTTGTGGAACCTCTCTATCTCACTTGATATGAAATGTAGAAGATCAATTTGTATGACTCTCTTTCTGTATAACTCTCTTTCTGTCTCATCTCACACTATATAAAAAAATAATGAATACTGGATGTCTTCCTTTACTTTGTATAATATTTTAAATTTGTACTGCTGTGATGCATTACTTGTTGTATACAAATATTACAATGTCCTTTTTGTTATGTAACTGAGCTTTTCTCCCCGGGCATCTGCTGAAAATGGACAATGTCCAGTCGGACTTTCCCAGTTAACAAAAACTAAATAAATAAAATAAATAAATAAATAAAATGGAATACTAGATATCTGGCATAATTGCACTATGATCAAAAAATGCAAAGGCAGCACACTCTTCCTGGATATAAAAGAAAACAGTAAATAATAGAGCAAAAAGATATTCAGGAGAGATTGAAAAAAACAAGGAGAAACCACATTATCCAGTGAAAACTGCGACTAGGATGGGATTCCAAAAAGTTTTTTTACTGAGCAACTATGAGTGTTTGGTACAGTTAAAATGGTGGTGTAAAATGCATGTGAGTCGAAACACTGACTACACAGAGGTATGCCTAATGCATTAAAGAAGTGTATGTTGTCATTACTTGCATTATCGTTATACAGACACATACATGCACACATATATCTATATCTATATCTATATATTTATATCTGTATAGAGGGAGGGAGACAAATGACATACGTGTGTGTGTGTGTGTGTGTGTGTGTGTGTGTGTGTGTGTGTGTGTGTGTGTGTGTGTCTGATTGTTCGTGTGCATGATTATATGCCATTTAATCTAAAATCAGAATATCTAAACACAGATGATCTCACACGACTAGAAAAGCACACTACGTCTAACCCATCGTATCTCAAAAACCATTGAAAAGCAGAACAAGATGCCATTGTTGAGGTCTTAATGAGGTGCAGAGCTATGGACAGTGGCCTCCCAGTACTGTGCCATGCCATAACCTGTGAGCGGCGGTGCAGCACAGAGAACATTCGGGCTCTCAGGAATGTGCCATGCCATAGCCTGTGAGCAGCAGGGCAGCACAGAGAAGGCTCAGCCTCCCAGGACCATGCCATGCCATAACCTGTGAGCAGCAGTGCAGTACAGAGAAGGGTCGGCCTCCCTGGACTATGCCATGCCATAGCCTGAAAGTGCCAGTGCAGCACAGAGAGGGTTTGCCCTCCCAGTACTTTGTCATGCCATAGCCTGTAAGTGCTAGTGCAGCACAGAGAAGGTTCAGCCTCCCAGTACCGTGCCACGCCATAGCTTGTGAGCAGCATTGCTGGTCATCAACCTCACTCTTCTCCTGCTCCCATTCCTTGCCTGTGTACATACAAGCTGGTGATCCTAGTGATGCTTTCTACCTGCAGTATCATGGAGATAAGGGCTCAGGAAAGTCACAATTTCTCAGAAGTTTTCACATCTCACAGAATCACCACAGATATGCATGCATGATGTCGAGCATATTACCAGAGAACAAAATGAGCAGAGAATATGCAGACATGTCAGGGCTTTTCAGGCATGACTTTATTGCAGGTAGAGTACAGTGCAGTACTAAACAAACTGGGGGTAGTAGCATAATGGCTAAGATGTTTACCTCACACTCAAGAGGTACTGATACTCAGCACAGGGAAACTGGCTAGGCTTAAAATGGTCCACAAAAGCAACTAGCCTAGTACTTATCTATGAACCTATTAACTAAGCCATTCTGGAATATTCTTTAGATATATATATATATATATATATATATATTATATATATGTGTGTTTGTGTAGATACATATACACACACACACACGCATATAATATATATATATATATATATATATATATATATATATATATATATATATATATACACATATACATAAATATATATATTTACACGTGGGTGGTAGTGACTCAATTCAGAGTATGTTAGTGAGGGTGACCACTGTCTAATACACTGCAAATGTTCAATTAGGCAGTTGACTGATAGTTATGCGATATCGCAGAAGTCCAGAGGTTGGAAAAATTTCCCTTATCCAATGTTTAGTCTCAGAGTTACTATACATAATTACGTATATGATTGGTGTGTACGGTTTTTTCTCACCTGTAAAAATGATGTCTTATTGTAATTTTGTAAAAGTTACATGTTATACTTTTAATTACTTTTGCTTTAAACTTTGTTCTTGTGGGATTAAATAATATGCAAAAGGTACTGTTCCTTTAAGAATAGTCTGTTAATGCTATGTACTGAAAGAGAAATTCTTTCATGCTGAGTTAGTGGATCACTAGAAGACTAATTATGTTAATTAATTCTTGTATAAAGTGAAGGCTACCCTAAACTGAATCAAATGTGAGGCTTATCTTCTGGACTGAAGGTCAAGATCAGACTGTTATTGTACTTCAATCGGAGGGGTCCTCCTGCCAGAAGAGGCTTCACAAAAATGAAGAATATGTCCAACTGCCTGAAAGATGAAGAGGTGGTGAAGTTGTTTAACTGTTGACTTGGAGGGTGATTTTTAGGTACAAAATAGGTTAATTTGGCACCTGCAATAGTTTTATCTTAGTTGGTTCTAAAGCTGGCTTTATACTTGGACATTTTACCTGAGAGACAGAATAGTCTGTACATGGTGATTTTGTGTCAGTGAGAAAATGTTTTTTTTCATGTTTTACTTTAAACAAACTCTTAGACAAAGCATTCTAAGCTGAATAAGAGCTGTATGACGATATGGGTTTACATTGTCGATCAGTGCAATGCAATGTGGAGCACAGATTTGATAATGTTTCAGTAATATTAGTAATACAATCACTTTACTCAAAAGTTAGCTGTGATAATATCATGATATACTATTTCTAAACATTACTAGTACATGTAATAACTAGTATCTTATAGTATTATAAAAGACTCTGAGAGACTAGTAAAACGTTAGGAACTGAACAGTTATGATAAGCATATTACCCAATCAGACATGAGTACTCATTGCATACTTTTAAAAACGTTATAGGATTATATGATTGGATACATGTGATACTCAGCGTATCCCAGAAGGAGCATGCACAGGCAAAGAGAAAAATATTCATTATGCATTATTTTTATACAAACAGTTTAGCTACCATGTGTCATGAATATTATGGATACGTAAAATAATAAGTTGTAGGCCTTTTTTTCTCAGTCGCTCTTTTATTTGTAGATGTACTGTATTTTTGCTCAATTGCCAGTGTCTGCAGTTAATGGGTTTAATTTCTTCATGAGCATATGTCCACAGTCACATTATAACATGGATATATTTATGGTGCTGCAGCTGGATGCATAATGTTGTATTAATCCTCGAGTATGTATAGCACCTAATCTCCTCTGACTTTGCTGGATGTGACGTTGGCTTATTGGCATCAATACTGTAGGAAGCTGTGTCAGCAACATGCAAATAAAAATTAAGTAAGTACATATAGGATAGAACTTAACCATGCGACTCTGAGATAATACTCTGTTTTCTATTCGTACAGCTTAGTGATGTCATCTCCATTAATTTGTATATTGCACCCAAGTCTTTTTCACTTATCTAGAATTATGCCCTATATCATCAGTTATGTAAGTTAGCACTATGCGTTTTCAGCTTAGGGATTTACAACTTTAAGTATAGTATATTTACATGTATGGTTAAATGATAGTGTGCATTTATGAAAAGAGACGTAGAACAAAAACATTTACATACTGTGGTAGCTTATATTCTGCTTTATTTACACATAAAAAAGCCTGTATCCGTGTTGTGAAACTATGAAAATATTCTTGAAGTGGTGCTATGATACTTAATATGTTAGCTTGTTTTATGTACACTGTTGTTGGTTAGTTTATAACATAGGTCTACAAAATGTAATTAGATTGGCAGTATTCTTTATCGGATTTAATTTTCCACCTTTTGACAGAATTATGTTTTACTACTAGGACAATATATAACATACATGACTACAGAGACTTTAAAATGCCAAACAGTGTACATGAAGAATAAAACAAAAATCGTTAACCATTACATTTTTACTATATGCAATACTCATTTCACGTTTGGTGACCACACTGTGTCCTTGTACACTGTGTGTGTGCATAATATATTGTACACCATCACAGTGGCATCAAAATGCACTTTAAAACACATTAGGATGCAGATATGTCAATTGATTATATAAAATACATACATCTGACAAGGACTCATAGATAATATGCAAAATACACCTGAACCAATTTCTATTACACCTCCATCCAGATGCAGGAGATGCACATGGATGTGTCAGTTGCACTATCTTTACCATGAATTGCCAGCAAAATGCAAGTTAAAAATGTAGAAAGGGACTCAGCACAGCAAATGAAGACTCCATTTTTTCACATTAATGGGTGCACGAAAGATACTACATAAAAAAACAGCCCAAAGTTCCTTTAATCTCAAACTCTATCAGATGTGCACCTACATTAACTGTATAAGAATCATGCCACAACCAATAGGAGAAAAGACTATATTACTATCAAGAATGCATTATAATGTTATAGTATTTGTTGCACATATTTTCAAGTCAAACTAATGCAGGATGAACATATTTTATATTGCCTGCATATGCTACTGCTGTCAGAACACTGCGTAGCAAATGTTTACTGTTATCCAATTACATAACGCTTTCTGCAAGTATGCAACAAGTACTGATAATTATGCAGTACATTAATCACAACTGACAATGCCATTTTACAAGTTTCGTACTCGTATAGCTATAGTTTAACAGCCTGACAAAGCCTATTATTATAGTTGGTGATGAAGGGTAATAATATTCTGCTACTGTTCGTGAGTGGAACATGATTACTTTGTAACAGTTTCACAATCCATCACAGTATTAGCATGTATGAAACACTACTGACTTTCTGTTGCACATTGCTTTACACTGTTGAATACAGTACACACATATGGATACTGATCACTCTGTCATATTAACAGATAAGACCTTTATGTGAATCCAGGCATGACCATACTATCTGTCATACTCTAGACATATCTGCAAAGCCCAGGTTTCTGCAGTTACATTCACTCTAGTAGTAAGTCCTGTGTCATATTCATATTCCATCTATGTTACGGAGGGTTACATGGTTGGCTGTTTACTGTGGGTGGGTGTCTCCTCTATACCCTTATACCCTCCCTACATGTTATCAAACTATTTAGTTAATTCAGGTGACTAGCCTCTCTGTACTGAGGTAACCATTTGGGATCAAGAGGAGCTTGCTACTAGGAAATCTGGTTAATGCTCATTATAGTATGCCCTGATACAATCCTATGAGGTCCTAGCCCCATGAGTTGTCATTATAGGTTCACAGGTTGTTACTAGGCCAATTACTACTAGGGCTCTTACAAACCAAGCCATGCACCCCTAACCATAAGGGTCCCGAGTATCATATATGGAGGGGTCATGTTAGCAGAGAATTAATCAAGGATTTGTAGGGGAGGGGTGTTAGTTTGGATAATACTTTTCTTATTGATGGTCTCTGTCTATAAGTGACATGGGGGCCAGATTGGGGGTACATTTATGATTTCCTATCCAATTGTGAAGGTTTCATTTGCTTAAACTGATAGCTACAGTAGGTTCCAAAATGGTTTACTTTCTTTATACATACATACATTTACAGATAGGTAAATAACACTTCATAAATAGATAACATGCACACACACACATATATACACATACATACACATAAGCAAAGCAACAGTGGGTAAAAAAGTGATGCTTGGATATAGTACTCCTATGTCAGGAATACTAATCAGCATCATTTGTCTGTGTCACATGTATTTTGTACAAATGAGGATAAATGTCACCCTCTAATAAGAATGTGCATATGTGACTAGTTTCACAGACATCCGAAATTTCCACGCACATCTCTGTGTTTTACTACTGCTTTAGTTTGGAAATGTTGTTTGTTTCACATGAGCCCTCTTTAAAACTGTGACTGAAACTCAGTTAACATCGCTTATCAAACATGTTGCATTTCAAGGAATTCTACTCCAACTTATACTTTTACCACAGAACAGAGAAATTCAAGCATTAAGCTTCCTGAATCAAGAATAAGTCATTCACACACTGACAGCTTGTATGCTTCTTCATCTGCATACAGATCATGCATGCTCTCTGCTGACATCATTTATGTTTCTACTCCAATCACAGCCTTGGGCCAGAGACTGGGCCTGGCCATGATTTGTACATAAATATGACCACTGCTGTTGTACAAATGCTGAAATAAATTTTGAAATATAAGTTATTTAGCATTATCCATACAAAAGTGCCAGAAAAAATCACCATGATTTGACTTTTCCCCTGATATTTTTTCGAACAGTTAATAAATATGGTTGCAGGAGCATATTTGTCAGACAAAATAATTACTTTTTAAAACAAATGAAGTACTTTGCAAGTCACAATAAATTATTCACTTCCTACTTAAATCATTGTTTACGGAGGTGCCAAATGGCTAATTTCACATTTTGCTAACTGAGGATAATTATAAATATGCTAAATGAGTTATGCTGTTATGCAAAACACATAATTTGTAGAATAAAGTGATTTATTCAGTTGCAGTACATGTACAAATGAAAGTAAATACAGCAGAACATACACTGGGTTTTGCATATCAAACATGCTCATTAAAGTTAAATCTTGAAATAGTTATCTGCTGAACTAATATGACACCAGCCTAATGCTGTATCATAAAACTACTTCAAGCATATTATAAAGAACAAAAACATTACATTTGGAAGTCACTGTTTTGACAGCAAAGGCATTCATTAGAATTTACCACACAAAGATAAATAACTAGCTGTATACATTTTCACACTGGCAGCTATACCACACTTTAGTTGCAACACGATAGGTGAGCAATTAGAGGAACAGGTAAACAGCTTCAAATATCTGGGTGAGGTGGTTGAGGTGAAGGGAGGTCTAAATGAGGATGTCAAAGATAGAATCAGAGGGATTACAGCTGGTTGGCACAGTGTCAGGGATAGTATGTGATAGAAGAATGCCAAAGAAGCTCAAAAGTAAGGTGTACAAAAAAGTGGTACAACTGCTACTACTGTATCATACAGAAACGTGGGCAGTAGAAGAACAACTGTTAAGGAAATTAAAAGTGATGGAGATGAAGTGTCTGAGATGGGTGGTGGGATGCACATTGTGGGACAAATGAAGAAATGAGGACATCAGAGCAGAATATGAAGTAGCTCCAGTTGTAGAGAAGGTCAAAGAGAACAGATTACTATGGTCTCGGCACATGTGCAGGAAAGTAGGAGACAATCCGGTGAAGAAGATTTGGCACAGACAGGAATATGGACAAGGAGAAATAAGGGCATCTAGCAAAGAGATGGATGATTGTGTGAGTGAAAGCTTGAAAAGTACAGTTTTGTACCTACCATAAATGTAGATGTTCGAAGATCCACATTGCTGCAGTCCTAACACTTGGGTAGTCCGCTGTCCCAGTCGGCCCGAATACCAAAGTATAAGGCTGACGTCGGTCAGGGCGCATTTGTCTGACATCAGGACGTCAGGGTACAAATGCGCATGACCGACGTCATATCCTCAGTCTTTTCTTGCCCCAGATGTCAGAAGACCCCAAAAAGATAAGGCCAAAACCAAAAAACACCAAAACACTCCTGTACCTAATATATGTACAATATATACAAATTTACAAAAATAGAACCCCACCCACACAACCACCCCTAAACACAGAGGGGAAGGAGGGAGGGAAAATTGGACTGCAGCAATGTGGATCTTCGAACATCTACATTTATGGTAGGTACAAAACTGTACTATGTTCTTCATCTCACATTGCTGCAGTCCTAACACTTGGGTAGAATCCCAAAGCAGAGGTAAGGGAGGATGGCTAAACTATAATGAAGCAGGAGCTGCCAAAATGCCCTGCAACACAGCAGTGGCAAAACCAGCCCTGGATTTAGAATAGAGAGGAAGGTGGTAATGCTTGGAGAAAGTATGCACTGAACTCCAAGTAGCTGCCTCCAAAATATCCTTAGTTGCCACCCCCCTTAGAAATGCTGTTGAAGTGGCAGTAGCCCTAGTGGAATGAGGCCTAACCCAGCTGGAATCTCCTTGCCATGATGGGAGTAACAGAATGCAATGCAAAACCCAATCCACTTAGATATAGTTTGTTTTGACACAGGCTTGCCCTGAGAACTCAAAGCAAAAGAAACAAACAACTGCTGAGACTGCCTAAAATCCCTAGTCCTGCTTAAATAATAACGCAACTGCCTGTGTACATCTAAAGTGTGCAAAATCTTTTCCCTATTTTGGGGATCTGCATAAAAAGTAGGCAAATGAATAGTTTGGTTTAAAGCCACACTAGAAACCACCTTAGGCATAAATGAAGGATTAGTACGTAATGATACCCTATCCTTATGAAAAATCAAAAAAGGCTCAACCGCCATAAGGGCCTGCAATTCAGAAACCCTTCTTGCAGAAGTAATGGCCAACAAAAAAGCAGTCTTCCATGACAAGTATTTCAATTCAGCAGTGGCCGCAGGCTCAAAAGGTTGTAGAGTAAGTTTCTCCAACACAAAATTGAGGTCCCAAGCAGGAGTAGGAGCTCTACGTGGGGGTCTTATATTTTTTGCCCCTCTAAGAAATTGCTTGAACAAAGGATGAGAAAACAATGGTGGGTCACAATCATAGTGAGCTGAAATTGCTGCAGCATGAATCTTAATGGAAGAGAAAGACAAACCTTTGTCCAATAACTCAGTAAGATATTGAAGAGCCACACTCAACTTAGGCTCAGAAACATCCAAATCCTTTGCTGCACTCCAAAATAAAAATCTCTTCCATTTTTCTGCATACACTTTACGTGTACTAGGTCTTCTGGCTTCCATAATCACATTCAAAACTTGTTGAGGAAGTTGAGACCTGCTGTGGTTCAAAACAGAATATGCCAGGCTGTTAGATGAAGAGAGTGAAGCTTGACATTGAGTAGATGACCGTCCCTCTGAGACAAAAGGTGTGGAATTAAAGGTAAAGGCCATGGAGGCTTCCTTACCAGATTCCTCAGTAATGGGTACCAGTGTTGCCGAGGCCAATCCGGAGCTATCAAAATCATCCTTGGCTTGTCTTGTCTGACCTTTAGGAGTACCTTTGGGAGGAGAGGCAGAGGTGGAAAGGCATACACATGAAGATTTTCCCAACTGAACGAAAGAGCATCCACTTTCCAAGCTGTGTGATGAAACCTTTTCGTGAAAAACTTCGGCAGCTGGTGGTTTAGTGGAGAAGCGAACAGATCTATGTCTGGAGTTCCCCATGACACTGTCAATTTTTGAAATACATGAAGATCCAGTTTCCACTCGTGGGGATCCATGATTTGCCTGCTTAACACATCTGCTAAGGAGTTCTGTGCTCCTGGCAGAAACCTTGCCTGAAGAGTTAGCTGCAAGCTGAGCGCAGTCTCCCACAAAATCATTGCTTGCCTGCATAGAGGATAAGAATGTGTTCCCCCTTGCTTGTTGATGTACCACATGACAGTTGTGTTGTCTGTTAGAATCAACACCTGCCCTGGAAGAAGTAACTCCTTGAAAGCCATTAAAGCAAACTGGACTGCTAACATCTCCTTCATGTTGATATGTAGATGCTGTAGTCTGGCAGGCCACTTGTCTTGTATCCACTTTCCATTCAGATGAGCTCCCCAAGCTATGTCTGAGGCATCTGTCGTTAGAATCTGACTCGCCTCTGGCCGGGTCACAGAGAGTCCCTTGTTTAGGTGACATTCCTGAGCCCACCACAAAAATTCCTTTTGAATGCAAGGGATTATTGGAATGACAGTGTCCAAATCCTGGCAGTGCTGTGTCCATACATTTTTTAGATACCATTGCAGCTTCCTCATATGCAGTTTGGCATTGGGAAGCACCAGAATACAAGATGCCATGAACCCTAAGGCTTGAAGGACTGTCCTTGCAGTCAGCCCGGACTGAAGAGATAGCTGATGGAAGTAAAGGGAAAGATTCTTTTGTTTGTCCGGGGTTAAAAAGGCCATCTGGGCTGCTGTATTCAGTCTCACACCCAGAAAGCACATGTCTTGAGAGGGTACTAGACTGGACTTTATTTCGTTCACAGAATACCCCAGGCATCTTAGCACTGCTATCACATATTCCAGAGGCTGAAGAAGCTCGTCCTTTTCTTGAGCCAGAATCAGACAGTCGTCCAAGTAAGGATAGATTTGTATTCCTTTTAGCCTGAAGAAAGCTACAACTGGAGCCAGAACTTTTGTGAATACTCTGGGCGCAGTAGATAAGCCAAAGGGCAATGCAGAGAACTGATAATGGGAATTTCCAGCTCGGAAACGCAGATACTTCCTGCAACTGAGTCTGATAGGCACATGAAGGTAAGCCTCCTTGAGATCTAAAGTTACCATCCAGTGATCTTTGCCCAGCAGAGGTAAAAGCTGTTGTAACGTCAACATTTTGAACTTGGGAATGTCCAGATAAGTGTTGAGGATAGACAAATCCAAAATTGGTCTCCACGTGTTCCCCTTTTTGGTACTAGGAACAGGCGAGAATAAAATCCTAGGCCCCTTTCTGGCACAGGAACCGGCTGAATGGCCCCTATCTGGAGTAACAGAGAAATTTGCTTGTGAGCCTCTTTTCTTTGTATAGGAGGAATGTCTGGCATGCCTTTGAAAGGAGGCAAGGTATGGAAATAAAACCTGTAACCATGGTGAACGATATCCAATACCCATCTGTCTTGGGTAATAACACTCCAATTTTCTTTGAAAAGTGCCAGCCTTCCTCCCAAAGGTGCTGCCAGACGAGAAGGCTCTGGCAGCTGAAAAGGCAAGTCATTGGGTCTGCTTACGAAAGGACTGACCCCTGCCCTCACCAGAAGACTGGGCAGGCGAACTGCCTGTTCTAGGCCTAAAAGAACCTTGAGCTCTGCCCCTACCACGTCTAGATCTACCCCTAGACTGAGAATCATAAGAAGGATAAGTCCACCCCTTAGTAGGCCAATTTCTACTAAACTTTGGAGGCTGAACCTGCAAAAAATCTTTAACAGTCTGCATAGACTTAGCCTTGTCCTCCATTTTCTTTAAAACTGCTTCCACAGGCGCACCAAATAATACATCAGATTGTAAAGGAGCATCTAAAATCCTTGTCTTTACATGTTCAGCTAAATTCTGATCCCTCAGCCAGGCGTGCCTGCAAAGAACAGAACCAGTGGCTGCCACCCTCGAAGAGGCCTGTACAGCATCAAAACCACATTGCAAGGAATGCTTACCCACCTGTTCAGAAACATGAACTAAATCCTGCAACTCTTTACACTCAATACCTTCCGCCAGAGCATCTACCTTAGACTTCAATTGTGAAAGGAGATAATTTTGGTATTTCAACATGTGAAACTGGCAATTCAAAGCCCTCATGGCTAAAGTGGAAGAAGTATACACCTTCTTTCCCCATCTATCCAAAGCCCTTGCCTCTTTATCAGAAGGAACAGGATTTTTAACAACAGAAGCCTTAACACCTTTAGGGCCCTGAGCAACAGTTTCTGGGTCTGCCCTAGGACTCTTAAAAAGATACTTATGAGCTTCAGGCACCCTATAATACCTATCCGGTTTAACTGGGGCAGGAGGCAAAGAATCAGGGTTCAGGAAGCCTCTGCAAAAACATCCTCTACCACATCCAGAACAGGAGGTATAGCTAAAGGCCTATGCTGGGGAAGAAACAAAAATTCCCTAAGCCTTTTCCTGGAATCAGAGAAATCTTGACCTTCCCATTTAAAATGCTCCCTCATGGAATGAAGAGTCTCTGAAAAAGAAAAATCCTCAGGAGGAGAAGCCGAAGGTGTAGAGTCATCTACATCAGAATCAGAATAAGGAGGATACTCCTGCAAGTCTTCAGCCGAAGACTCAGAAGCCTCCGAACACTGCTCAAAACTCTCAAGCTCAGGTTCCACCCTAGGCCTCTTATCAGGGGGGGGCATAGAACCTCTAATCATAGTAATCAAATCTTCTGCCATTTTAAGCATATGTTTCTTAGGCAGAGACCCTGAAGAACTAGGGGAGAGCCCCACTGAAGTTAACCCTGGCCTGCCTCTAGAAGAAGTCTTGGAAACAGAAGGGGAGGGCCTAACCACCTTAGGAAGGGAGGGGAGAACAGCTACCTGAGAAGCCCCTTCAGCCTGGCCTACCTCCTGAGAGGACACATCTTGTAACAGTAAAGTCTCTCCCTGAGAATCCAAAGGAACTTCTGGTAGAACCACCGGCTCCACCGAGCCCTCTAAAGAACCGACGTCCGGGACAGACGGTTCTTCCACCCTAGGCTTCGCTGCTTTGTCCTTGCGCTTTTTAGACGAAGCGGCCGCCGGAGCATCCGACGGCATGTTGTAATTACAACGCTTCCCAAAAACTAACCTGGCACAATCTAATCTTCTCTTAATAGTGTGTTTGTTAAATCTAGCACAAGAACGACAGCCAACAACGTCGTGCTCAGGCCCTAAGCAAGGTATACACAAGGTATGGTAATCTCTATGAGGTATCTGTTTCCCACAAGAAATACAGTTATTCACTTTTTCTGACATCCGGTTAAATACTGAGGCAAGAAAAAAACAAAATATTCCCCAACGGGGTACTTAGCCAACTTTGATTCGGTCTGAAACTCCGACTTCAGAAAATTTCAGAACGCCAACCTGCACTCGCAATACTGCTTCTGCATCGGACCATGCGGCAAAAAAGACTGAGGATATGACGTCGGTCATGCGCATTTGTACCCTGACGTCCTGATGTCAGACAAATGCGCCCTGACCGACGTCAGCCTTATACTTTGGTATTCGGGCCGACTGGGACAGCGGACTACCCAAGTGTTAGGACTGCAGCAATGTGAGATGAAGAACATCAAAAGGCATAACTGCTGAAGTTGTAATGTAATGGTGCCCCTCTACTCTTCCCTCATCAGACCCATTATTGAGTACAATGCACCAATTGGAATGTACCTGGCTAGACATCTCCAGCAGCTGGAGAGAACACAGAGGTACCTAACCAAGAGGATTATCGGCCTCAAACAGTTGCCCTATGCAGCATGATTAAAAAAGCTAAGACTGTTCTCTGTTGCATACCGCTTTCTCAGAGGCGATCTCTGTCTAATGTACAGAGCCATGTCCAACCCAAAATTGTTGAACATGCTCCATCTTAGCAAAACCAAATCTACTCGAGCTACACGCTCTAGGGATATAAACCTCAACACAACAATGAATAGAACATGCTGGAGGGATAGATTCCCCTTTGCAGTGACTTGCCTTACTATGGAACAGGGTCCCGATCTACATAAGACAGAGCCCCTCACTATCGTTCTTCAAGAGAAACCTTGATGAGTGGATGGGTAACAGAAAGTTCACACCAGGGATCACACCAACAGCACTACTAGATAGGGACCAAGGGTACTAGCTGCTAGTACAATGGTCTAGGGAACTACTAAAGGGGCGGTGAATACTGCACAACCTGGCTGGGCTAATATATGCCTTCGGGCAGATAGCCCAGTACCAACCTATGAACCTATAAGAAGATATGAGAGTGACAATGAATCAAGGGAGAGATGGTGATAGTTATATGATACCCTACCCCATGAATTAAATAGGAAAATTAGTTTATGATGATAATGAGTCAATATTAATAGGCTACAGATAACCAGTTTTCTAATGATTGCAACCTGGGGAGCTTATCAAATACCATCCTAATACTCAAATTTTCCAACAAAGACTTAACCAAACAAATGTTTAGTGTTTAATGTTGGCTTACCTTCAACACCAACAAATCAAGTACAGTTTACTTTGACAAGTCTAGGGTCACTAATGCTTACCAAAGCTGTACTTAAATTTGACAGTTATCAAGGACTCAAGCATGCATGTTGATAAACTCTCCTTTCACCACCATGTCTTTGAGATGATTAGAAAAACCTTCCACCTTCCACAGCTTATCCTTTGTGGTATCTCATTAAGCCTCAACAATTTTATAGTCCCACTTTATTCATCCCTTATTAGGCACATCATTTAATCTAACAAACCCTTTGGCATGCAACTCATTAAACACCTAAACAAGCTTGATAGATCTCAATGTCTTCTTACCAAAAAGAACTGAGATTTCAGTACCCTTTGCTACTTGGATAGAATAAAAATCACTGTCCCTGTACTTCATGTGATACAGACCCCTAAGGAGTGATATCTGCCTAACCTCCTGGACTATAAGTTACTCAGAACTGTTTGAACTCTTTAATCTACTTATAACCAATGTCAAAGCAAACATACATTCTAGTGACCTAAACCTGTACTTCTATGTCAGCAAACTAACCCAATGCACACCCCATGTCTGGAAGAGGGTACCCTTAGCTATTAAGCAGAGTACTTCGCCATCGAACTTTAAAATCAGTCTGGATGACAGGCCAGAAGATCATAAACTTTCACTAATGATATGTGCAGAAAGTCTACTTAATTGTGAATTGTTGGTCTCCTGCAGTATTGGGTGATATAGCTAAACTTCTCATTGGTGTCCTTTGGCTGTAAGCTTAGTTGAAAATCTATGAACCTATGTTAATGAACTCAAATGCAATAGTATACCAGTCAGTAGCTTAGCTGGGTTGGGGCAAGAGGGGCACCTGACCTGGGAGCAAAGCCCAGGGGGAGCATGTTATCAACTGATCCAGATCTCCCTGTAGCACTCTGTGGTCTAAACTAGTAATTACAGTAAAGTGAGGTTTTTTTTGTTCTTCATTGAAACATCTGGAAGGTGGTGTGGATCTAACTGTATTACTATAATGTAGTGATTGACGTATTACAGTAAAGTGTTTTTTTTTTTTTTTTTGCTCTTCACTTGAAGAGCCATGGGGTTAGTGCCTCGGTTCATAATACTGGCACAGGACTCTGGCTGAGCCAGCTACATTTCTGATATCAGTAAGTAATGGGTCTAATTTGTTTCATCTCCACTAATCTTTTCAGGAGCAAGTACATTGTGCTTCACTTGCTGGTGGCACTCTGTATGAATATAAATACTTGTCCAGAAGGTATATTGTGTGGGATGGAGTGCATACACACATTACTGTGGTAGATCTAGTTTTCTCCTGTATGCTAAATATTTGTTGTTGTAAGAGAGTTGGTAGTCCTGACAGGTGTGTGTGTGTGTGTGTGTGTGTGTGAGCATGCACATGTATATAGGAGGGTGTTTATAAGTTTGTCTGGTGCTCATTGGTAGATATATTTAGTGAGTATTCCAGAGGTGCAGTGAACGTGTGCTTACAATTGGGATGCTCATGGTTGTTGGTTAGTTGGTATCTTTGAGCCAAACAGTATTCTGAATGTGTTTCCATGTGTGAATTAATGATGCCCATATTTTGAATGTGTGATCAAAACTCTGATTTGGCTGAGTGACTGGAAGCTAGTGATATGTGCGAGGAAGGGTTGCAGTGTATTTGGTAAGAGTCATGTAGTGTGTGTTATGTCAGGCTGTTTGAAGGAGTTACTGACCAGCACATACAATGTATCTGTGTAGACAAAAGACTAGTGGTGTGCATTTGGTAATTGGAAGCCTGACATATGAGTATGAAGGTACAGAGGTGGTTGTGTTCTGGTCTGTAAGCATGATTCTGTACTTTTTCTTATTTTTACATTAATTACTTAGCTAGTTGACTACTGCACTCTACTGCTTGGTGTTTTTCATTAAGCTGGTCATTAAATGTTTTTTATTGGTAGAAAAGACCACATCCAAAACGACTATATAGTCCTAGACCACATAAAAGGCAAATCACATGATGCAGCTGATAAATGTGTGTAGTTGTCACTGTAATGCATGTTCACATGGAGGAACAACATTTGTGGTGTGCAACTACATAAACAAAAACTGTAGTAGAGTTCAGTGAACAGAGTTTTTAAATTAGGTCCAGAAATGAATGATGATAGGCATAACTCTAACTTATCTTTCATAGACTAATGGGGATTACATAGGCTTAGACAGTCAGCCTGGAAAATAAAAGGTCCATTTCCTTTAGAGATAGCAACTCAGTCAGTGGGGATGCAGACATCCAGGTGAAGACTTCAATTGCTACATAACAGAAAATCATTAGCGCCACGGTGGGAGACCTTGAGCGATGACTAGAGAAGTACTGCTGAGTCTAAATTACTAAATAATGAGTGAATGCAATGCCAGGAATGATATCTAGCAGCACAAACATCTGAAATATGTGTCTTCTTGTGTTGTCCAAAAATTAAACAGAGAGGGTCCATCCAATTCTGTTTTTAAGTAAATGTACAGTTTGGCAGAAGAATGTCCAGTGTAGATAGGGATCACATAGGCTTGCCATCTTTGATCTTCTACTTTGTCTGTGACTTTTTTCCACTTCCTTCTTCTAATATCTTACTTTGCTTTCAGTCCCTGAACTCATTTTACCCAGAACTTCTACTTCATGATAACAGAAAATGAGACCAGTTTGGACTGCATAGAAACTAGCTACAGATTGAGTTTTTCTTCTTTACCTCACAATTATTTTCAACAAAGCACAAACATGATCACATCCCTTATTTATTTTTTTTCTCAACTTACCAGTCCTACTTGTTATTGCCTCTGTCCTCGTTCACTCTTTTTAACTTCCACTAGGTAACTGTTCCCTCTCACGTTTGGTTTAAATATGTAAACCTTACTTCGTATTCCCAAGATATGCACAGTCTGGGGTGATATTTATCAGAAGGGTGATTTTAAGCAAAAATAATAATAATAATAATAATAATAATAATAATAATTGCTTTCTCTTTGAAAACAAATGATTATATCAGAAGAAAATGTGTTTTGTTGGTAAGGCATTCTGAGATACTAAAGAAAAATATCTACGTCAAGGTCAGATGTGGTATGTAAAAGCACAAGATGAAATAAGGACTCTACTACCAGCACAGTAGTAAACAAAAGAAATCTGCAATGCCATTATATGGTAGTATTCTATTATAATGCTGCAGTAAGTTTGATGGTTAGATACATTAGCTCTTTCAAGATGTCATTATTGTAGTTAGTGTGTTTTGTTTTTATTTTATTTATTTATTTTATTTTAATGTTATTGTTTCATCCAGAGAGAATGAGACACGCTGATTTTTCAAGAGGACTAAAGTAACCAAATAAGTATACAGTTTGTAGGGAGAAATATGCAATGCCTTGCATACCATAAAAAAGCAAATTCATTTACAATTACCAAATGACACCATATCCTGTCATTTTCAAAACTGAAATATAATTCCTTAAAAAAAGCATCCTCTAAAATATTTCTAAAACGGGGTTCACCTCTCTACCTGCAGAGCTAGCTGGACACATCCTAATACTTATATATCCTATCTCCAAAAGTATCGTACCTCAAAGGAAGAAAGCTCATATATACCAGAATTTCAGAATTATAATATATGCCCCATAATCCAACTTAAATGTTTTCTTTCCATAAAATTGCAAATTATCATCCTTGGGCAAGTGGTTCACAGCACAGGAGACAACTGTTCAATCAGTGCTTAAGCAATTAATTGAAACAGAGGAAAAATAAGCAAATATTTGTCACATCTTGACACATTATTAGACTCAGCTGTAGTAATAACTTGGAAATTTATGTTAAACAAAGCTAGTTCTGCTAAGAAAGAGGCAGCATATGCTTCCAGATAAAAGACACAAAAAGTTGAAACAAACAACTGAGTGAAGCAAAGTAGGAATATAATTGCAAGTGGCACATGCCTGAGACCATCACGACCTTGACAGGTGATACGCTTGATCAAGGTACAAATTTATCAAAGCTGAATTCTTGAGGTGTGTAAAACACAATTAGGAAATTAAAGCTGGAATGGGGATGATTTTATAAATTAATTGTGTATTCTGATGGTTGTCAACATATATAAAGAAGATAGAACTATAAATAATGATTGGAAAAATAGAGTGACATTAATGTAATTAAATGGCAGAAATGGGCAAGGTTTTAAATGTAACATATGGTGATTATGAGTGCCAGCAAAACCTTGGCCAAAATCTATTAAAAACAAGTATACTTATTTTTATCAGACAGGATTCTTTAAACACATGTTTGAAAGCAGTTTGTATGCATATATCATGCAATAGAAGTATAATGCATTCTAATGCGAAGGAACACCGGCAATGCAAGCTGCCTCTTGTGCTATAAAGTCCTCTGTAACTGACAACTGAAGCCTTTTTATGGTAGATAGAAAGACGAGGGACAATGTAATGATTAATGAACTCTGAGGGTCTTATGCCATTACAAAATGTAATATAAAGCAGCAGGCACACAGTGTAAGGCTCTGCATTACCATCGGTTAGAGGAAGCTCCTGACACAGGGTCATGATGATATTTAAAGGAATACACTGCAAAATGATACAATTATCGACTCCTTATAGTCAAAATACACATTGTAAGGTTTGCTATGAAAATAAGGACTGACACTCAGGTGAATACAGGTTGGTCGAATATTGTTTTCAAAATGTCAATGTTGAACTGGAAGTGGTTGAAGTTATATTAGAAAATGTGAGTATACATTTGCTAATACAGGTTGATGTTATATTAGAGAATGTGAATATATATTCGGTAATATGAAGTCGACATTCTGAATGGAGATCGTGGTACAGTGCAGATCGGGAATTTATCCTTTCCCTCACTGTAGTGCGATCCAGAGTTGGTATATATAATATACAGGGGACTTGCTCCCATGCAAAAAGTAAACGGAAACACGGACTTTCGAATCTGAAGTTCTAATGTCGATCTTTGTGTTTATCACATTCAGCAGTTGTTTTAAACAAACTTCTGAAAAATCAACATTATTCATCTATTTTTTAAAACAAAAAACTTTGTGACTAGCTTATTTTAGCAGTAAATTCACTGTAATATGGGCAAATTACTTGAAGGAACTAAGAAGCTGAGACCTAGTAAGGCAAGCTCAGATTATTTTCTTAGTTTAATTATACATTTGAATAGATGGCAGAAGAATAGAACAGCAATTTGTGTTCACTCAAAATATTATTTTTACAACCTGAGGAAAAATAGGATACCAATTAGCAGATTTTGGTAGAATACATTACTGATGTACTTTTGAGTGGCTGACACTAAGACCACTGATAGAACGCAGTGAATAACTTTGGCACCTCAGCCTGGTGGTAGAATTCTGTCAGCATATCTATGGAAAATATTGCAGAATTAACTCCTAAAGGGCACACTGGAATAACCATTTAACATCACAGATTTGGTACATGTCCATAATGAAAAGTTAAGCAGAGGGAACTCCTTAAGTCAGACACATTATGCTCTTTTATTTTTCAGATTTAGCTGAGAGAGGCAGTTTTTACATTTGATCTACTGCAATCAATGGTAAACTACTGTAAGTCATACAATGCAGCACTAACTCTATTTAGATCTCCATGTAGGTGTTACAAGTTATATTTTCAGGGACCGTTTAAAGGTAAAATTAGGTAAGTCCTGTGAATTTCCCATTATTCACTATATTTGTCATCCAGTGGACAGAAGAGGCCTAGGAAATTACAAAAAAAAAAGAATACTGTTTTGACGAAACTCTTAAGTAAGAGACATAGACGTAATGAACAAATATCAAAAAAGTCCAAACATTGGTACTTATCGGAGGTTGGTAATTAAGTTCAGAAGGCTGCCAGTATTAAGAGCCACTGCAGTAAAATGATTTCTATTTGTGGATATGTAACTGTTTTTATGGACACACACAAACACACAAACTAATAAGCAATTCATTAGCACTGAAAGTGTATTCTCTAGTGTCGTCACAACCTCCTAGAGAATGAGTGAGTGTTGGGGGGCATTTATTTATTTCCTGTTAATGATCTTTATTTCACCAATGTGGTATCAGACTCATGTCAGACTGCATGAAAGTGCTGGAAAGGGTCACTGATGAATGAATGCACAGAGTAGTAGAAGATACACAGTTCAGGTTCAGATAAGGATGTTGTACAACTGACCCAATATTTACGGTGAGTCGATAATGAAAATGAATAACTTGTATGTGAAGAAATAGTCCAAATGGGCATTCTTCAATTTGGGATAAATGAAAAGGACCAAGAAAGGTGATTTGCATAGTCCTGTTGTAGACTGATATCGCAGAAACATTGGTAGAACTAGTGCAGGCTATGTATAAGGCCTCAATGCACAAATGTGAACAATATTTGGACTCAGACAGGAGTTCCTAGTGGGACTGAGTATTCATCTGACCCCACACTTGTTCATACTGGTAATGCAATCCATCAGCAAACAGCTAAGAGGAGACTGGTCATCAAAGCTTCTGTATGCAGATGACATGGCACTATACGCAGTCTCTGAAATAGAATTTCAGTAAGAGTTAGGGAATGGAAAACAAAAACTGAATCGGGATGAAAATTAGTACAGACAAGACGCTTGTTATGGCAACAGACAGGTTAAATTAACAGAAGCTGAAAAGTGAGATAGAAGATAAACAGTGGAACATGTTAACCTTCAACTATGTGGGATGTGTGGTAGTGGAGTATGGAAGTCTGAATGATGCAGAGAAAGCTAGAACCAAAGTTACTGCAGCCAAATGATGCAAGGTGTCAGGGGTGTGCTGTGTAACAGAAAATAGGCCATGAAGCTGAAAAGTAAGGTATACAGAACAGTGGGTCTGAGTAATGTTTCTCTATAGCACAGAATCCTGGGCAGCAAGAGCAGAGCAGTTAAGGAAACTTAAGGTAGCAGAAATTCACTGTGGGACAGAAAAATAAATATGGGGATTAAAATGGAAGACTAACTATCCCCAGTTGAAGAGAAGGTGAAGAAAGTTTATTAGGGTTTGGTCATCTGCAGGAAAGCAGATTGGTTAGAAAGAGGAAGAAAGCAAGAGGAAATGTGCACATCCAGCCAAGAGCTGGATGGCTTGTGTAAAATATGGTCTTTGACAGTTGGGCATAACTGATGAAGAGGGTAGGAAATTTACTTTCAAGTGAGAGAGGTATTGACAATGAATGCAATCCCCTGATCACATATAAAATGGGAAAAAGGATTTGATGAAAATGATACTGATGACTTATTGACCTCAAATTAACAAAGTTGAGGGATAAGGGATGGGGGAGAGACCTGTCTCTCTAAAAAAGTGATTTGACACTTTTTTACTTTGTTTTCAGTTTGTTCATAAGTGTACAAATTTAAATCACCAAAGCAAGTGTGAGGTGAACTGAGCATACTGCTTGAGTGCCAACTTGTAGTTGGTGCTGAACATTAAAAAAGCTTAACAGCTTAAATGCTGTAATTTTCTTAATCACTTAGGAGTGGCACATTGGTGCAGCAGATGATATCTTGCTGTGAGGCAGTGATGCTGTTTCAGTTTTCAGCTGGGGTGCCTTCTGTGTGGGGTCTGCATGTCCTCCCTGTGTTTGCATGGGTTTTCTCCATTTTGTGCGTTTTCCTCCCACTGTGCAAAGATATGTTGCAGATGGATAGGATACTCTAAATTGGCCATAGGTGTAAGTCTGTGTTCATGTGAATGGTATGGAAAAACAGCCATGGTAGGGCTAGCCAACCGCTGGTGTGAACCTTGGATCTATACGATTGTCAGTGTTGAAGTGACACCCTAATCCCATGTGGGAAATGGGAAAAAAGTGGTTGTGGATGGATCAATTTACTTGATAACTTAATAGGCACTTCAGTTTTGAAAATGTCCACCAAATTGTTGATTTTTAAAGCTACTTCAGTTACAGACAGAACAGGTAGCTAAAAGTCGTTTTCTAGGCAATTGCAATGTCATTCACTTAATGGCATCTTGAAAACTATAAAACACTCTTAGGAACAGGTTGAAATTTTACATGTTTTCAATAAATGATTGCCATTGGGAACAGTTATAAATAGAGCTGAAGAGAACACCAAATGGGTATGCTTCCCAGTACAAAAACTGTCCTGTTGCAACTCTCTTTATTTTATTTATTTATTTATTTATATTTTGTTAACCAGCCAAATGGACTAATTATTTCCTAGATCCTTTTCAGCTACAATCCATGCCACAATGGCAAAGACAATAATAAGCAGGAAATGCACTTAGGTATATAAAAAAGCAGTATTATCATTACGGCATCCGATAAAGATTGCACATACTATACATAGCCAAGATATGACAGCAAATAAGCAGAAACATTAAATAACATTTACAAGAATGCCTACATTATTACAGCTTAAATGTATAATACAAACATCATTGTAAATAAAGAATTGTACATAAGCATAAATCACATCTCACAGCAGTGTAAGATGGTACTACAGTAAAATGGAATAGGAATCAGCATGTGAATGCTAAATGCCTGTGCAAAAAAAAAAAAGTGTGTGTGGGAGGGTAATAACATTTGCAATGCTCTTGGAGTCCCAAGGTAAAGTCAGACGTCTTAAACTTGCACATTTTGAATGGCGATGCAAGTACCATGAAAACTAAAAACAACTCTACTATTACACTAGGTCATGTTTCTACACTTGCACTTCCTTTCTTTGAACTGTCAGTCTCTGAGTGTTTCCTTTAAAGCATGCAGTTGGTGTACATTCCTAATATTCTCTGTGAGATCGTTCCAAAGGGTTGGAAACATTTAGCGTAAGCTCTTTCTCAAATACAAAGTTTGAATGGGGGAAGTGTACACTGATTGCTATCATTATTTCCAAGAGCATAGGATTGGTTTTAAACCTGCAGCCTGCTGAGGAGTGGTGGACAGTAGCCATCATCTAATGTTTTGTAGATGAGTGTATTAAGCACTGCTACTTTTCTGCTGTGTTAAACATTCTCTAGTGGCTCCAACTGAAACGAGGGTAGTTAGTAGCTGTAGCATAATCCTGATACAGGTTTGCTGCATCTGGGTCTGTTTGTGGGATCTACTTGTTCTCAGCACCTTTTCTAGGCCGACTTGGATTGGAAGGGCATTTCTGCACTCTAGTGAGAGGATTTTGATTGTGCTGACTGGAACCAGTCTGGTGAATGGTGGTTGGTCTTGGAGTTGGAGTAAGCATCCTCATTGGTACTTATGAAGCTTTTTCAAGTTTTCTCAAGTTTTTTGCTTCTGGTATTTAAGCCATTTGAGCAGGTTTTTGCTTGTTTGAACATTACACAACACCCTGCATTGCCGCGCAATTGTGAGCCAAATAGCTGCGAAGATTAATTCAACAGTTTTTTTCCTTAGACACAGCTGTAGTGCATTTGTTGTAACCCTCATCCTTTACTACTTACCTCATCAAACAGATACTGCCAGCAAGCTGAAACCTATTAAACTACCAACAGAAACCCCCCAGGCAGAAATATCCATCCACTGAGCTCCTCCTTGATTGATCCTGAAAAGCCATCCTTAGTGATAACAGTCTTCAACCCAGCATTATGAATAGCTGGACCACCCTTGTTTCTCCCGCCACCCTTGCTGACTTGGGTCTCTTGAGGTAGTATAGCAACTGCTGGCAACCCTGTACTAACAACTCATTCTAGCACAGAGTGTGAGAGATGTAGCTAGACCAAGAATCTTGAATCTATGCTCTCTTGCACTAAAAACAGTAACACAGAAGAGGTTGTCAACCCACCCACCACTACACATGCATAGTACCACTAATCATACATACAGTATGTATCTAACACAAAAATCAACATAAACGGATGTTCTCTCAAAAAACCTACTGAAACACCAGAGACCTCCAAAACACAAGAGTGCTACAACTAACATAGTTCCCACAGCACCCATGGCACACAGCAACACCAGTTTATCACCAACCAAGCCCAAAAGGCGTAACACTCAGAAACAGAATTTCCTAGTCACTGGAGACTCAGTAGTAGGACACATGGATTTCCCATCCACCAGGCTGGACAAGGAGAAAGTCACAGTCAGCTGACTGTCCAGTGCAAGGATTCATCTGATTATGCATGCATTCAGAACAAATACCATTATGAGTCTGTCATAGTTCATGTTGGAGTGAACGACCTGAGATGTACCTCACTGGACTATATGAAGAGAGATATAACTGAGCTCTCTGAGTATGTGTACCAAGCGGGTATGTCCCTAGCCTTGAGCAGCATACTACCCTTGTCTAGAATGATGCCCCAGTATAAACAAAAAATAACTGATTTCAATAATTGGCTTAGTTTTTGGTGCCATTTAAGGGGATCCACTTTGTGTCAGCCTTGGAAGCCATGGTCAACAAACCTTGCTGCGTTGCCAGGGATGGTTTGCATCTGGTACCGCTAGACTTTCAGGTGCTGGCAAAGGCTCTTGCCTCCCCATAGTGCCTTTTTTAGGCAAGATCTGAAAAATAAACTTACTGATGTGAAATGTGCCAATCATAATAAAATAAGGGTCATGCTGCTAAATGCAAGGTGCTTAAACCAAACACTGCACACTCTGAAAGCACTTCTGTCACTGGAAGATGTAGACAGCTGTGCAGCCACAAAAACCTAACTCAAGGCCTTAGAGAGTACTTTGGCATTACAAGGCTACAATGCCTTTGTCACCTTCAGAGCACAAAATGAATGTGTGAGAACCAAAGTAGGTGATGCTTCTATCTATATTAGAGATAAATTCACCTCCGGTCTAGTTAGACCGGACAACTCCATGGAGTTATTCCAAGTTCAGGTTATGGTGGGTAAGACCCCCATTCAAGTCATAGCCAGTTATAGATCCCACTCCATGGTTCAGGGCATGCATTAAGCCTACTTGACCAAACTGGAGACAATCCAAATGTTACCAAACTCTCTGGTTACGTGGGATTTCAATTATCCCATGATCAACTGGGAAACCTAGGCTAGCCCTAACTCGCTAGCACAAAAGTTCCTACTCTTTGTTAATTCAAATGTTCCGGAACAAATTAGTCACATCCCAACAAGACAAACAAGCATACTAGATGTGGTCATCACTAACATGTCAAACAGATTCACTACCGTAACTGTCACACCCTCGTTAGTTAAATCTGACCACAAATCAGTCACCTTCAAGCTGACACTAACATCTGAACTCATAAAGGTGAAATCAGACTAAAAAAACTTCAGAAAGGCAAACTATACCCTCCTAGGTGAAGGTATAAATGCATTTCAAGTCCCACCCCCAGCTGAAGGTGTTAAGTACACCAAAATTTACAGTAACTCCCTGTACAATCACTTGCATAAGTGTATAAATTCGGCTGTACCAGAAAGAATCAAAGCCAGAGCCCCAAGTAAAAACAAGCCACCACAGTGGACATCCAGCATCAACAAACTTTACAATGACATCAAAAAGTTGTCCCAGAAAATAAAGCCGAAGCCCAACAATGGAAAAGGACCCTCCTTAGCCCCAACAGGCAAATAAGACAACTTGTTAAGTCCTAAAGGGCTTTTTTGAGGAAAAATTTAGCAAGTACAGGCAATGATAATCATTAGGCCTTTTACAGCTGCATATGTAGCCTAAAAGGTAGGAACCAAGCATGTGCAGACCTAGTAACCAACAGTATCACACACACTGACCTCACAGAGATAGCAAACTTGCTAGTGGATATGATTTGGTCAAACTTTCACTCCCTTAACCCCTTCAAACCTATCAAAAACCTTCCTCAACCCCCCCCCCCCCACACACACACACACATACACACATATCTGAAGAACAGATCATCAAAGCCCTGTCCAAAGCAAGAAACACAGCCTCTGTGGGACCAGATGGCATCCCAAGCTGTCTAAACAGGATAAAACATGAACTAGCATCACCATTAAGTAACTTTTTTAATCACAGTCTAAGCACAGGCTTTGTTCCTGCAGAATGGAGAACAGCAACAGTTATTCCTCTCCACAAAGGTGGCTGAGAACAGACCCATAAGCCTGACCAGCTTCATCTGTAAGGCCATAGAACTTATCATTATGGACCTCATAAATAAAGACATAAGTGACCTCCAAACCCTGGATCCTACCCAACTTGTCTTTGTCAAGGGCAGATCCTGCCTGTTAAATCTGGTGATTTTTTTTTAAAATGTGACCTGGGCTTTTAACCAGGGCAAATCTGTGCACACAGCATACCTCGACTTGGCAAAGGCTTTCAACACAATCCCACACTCGGGCATTGCCAATAAACTTAGCAAACTGAATGTAACCTCCTCTGCTGTAAGATGGGTTGCCAAGTGGCTAACAAACCGGACAATCAGTATCAAAGTGGGTGACTCCACATCAACCAACAGACATGTTACCAGTGGAGTGCCACAGGAGTCAGTGCTGGGTCCCCTACGGTTTGGATTATATTTATCAGAAGTTCAGGTCAAAACTAAGGGGTTGTGGCTGACCATGTTAGAAGATGACTGTAAAATGGGTGCAACTGCTAAATCCCCAGATGATGCTGGCATACTCTAAGAGGGTCAGACACATACCAGTGACTGTTATTTTAGTTTCAGTCTCAATCTGAATGCAAAGAAATGCATCATCATTCCCTTTGGCGCAAACAATGTCTCTTCACACTATCAAATCAACAGCAATATCCTGAGTACCCATGAATTGGTAAGGGACCTGGGAACACAAGTTGACTGCGACCTTAACTTCGACCACACCATGTCTACTGTTGTCAGGAAGACTTTCAACATACCAAATTTGATTAGTAAACACATCGCCTTGAGAGAAAAAGAAATTATAACCCCTCTATACTGATCACTAATGGACCCATAATTTGAGTATAACATCCCGTTTGGCATGTACTGTACAAAGCACCTGCAGCAACTGGAGAGACTTCATAGCTTTCTAACAAAGATGATCAAGGGACTCCAGCACATGCCTTACACAGACTGACTAAAGTCCCTGTCACTATACTCTGTATTGGATAGACTTCTTAGGAGAGAATTTTGCCTGGCTTACAGAGCAATCTCAGACTCAAACCTAATGAATTTACTGCATATCTGTAAATCAAACAGGACTAGGACTACCAATTCCATGGACCTAAATATGGCCTGTGATTTACACAGGACATGTTGGAGGGACAGATTTATCTTCCAGTGACTACCGTGCCTTTGGAATAGGCTACCTATTCATGTGAAACAAAGCACCTCTATGCAATTGTTCAAGTGGGGCCTAAATAAGTGGATGAAGCACCAGAAATTTTTACCGGGGATAGCACCCACAACCCTACTGGACATGGGCATCCGTTACTAAATGCAGTCTTGCATATTTAATATTTCTATGGTATTACATTGGAATTAAATAGCTAGGCTTGAAATGAACTCCCGGTCAATAACCTAGTAATCTCCATGATCCCATGAGTACTTTATTATTGGCTGATTTAATGAGTGCAGTATTGTGTGTGGAGATAAATCCAGTTAAGAAGCAGCAGTATTCTAAGCTGGGAAGGAGTACATTAATGGTGGTGACTCACCCACTTTCATTTGTGAACAAATTAGATATTTAGTATGTTATTTTAAGCTGAGTTAATACCTCACAGAGTAGAGTGTGTGTGCTCATATAATGATAGACTTTGTTATAAGATTAGTCCAAGGTACCGCTGTTGAGTATTGATAACAAGAGGGGTGTGCAAAGGGTCTGTAGGACTGAAGTAGGAGATGTTACTAAGTTTTCTAGAAGTAATAAATGACAACACTGTGTGTGTGTGTGTGTGTGTGTGTGTGTGTGTGTGTGTGTCTGTATTGAAGGATGCATTTTTTTATTACACTATTTCAAGCATGTTTGTTCAATATTTGTGGGCACTTGTATTTTGTGCTTGGAAAATTTGAAGAGTTGTTGAGATTCCTGGTTTTAATGGCTGACACTCATAAGGGATGTGATAAAATTCATACCCAAGTTGAAGAGCAGACACTGATAAATGACTGTGATAAAATGCGTATCTAAGCAAATGAACACAAGACATTTTATCAATGTTCTTCCCATATCATCAAGTATTTATCATACCTTCCACATCATCAAGCATTTATGAAAACTCTGTCCTACATCATCATTAATTAGGTTTGATCATGATTAATTAAAACAGGAGCAATACTAAATTAATCAGAGTATAAAAATTACACCACCAAAATACATCAAATCTCTGCACTAATTATTGCATGGTAACCATCTCAAATGTTGGGACTTGGAATGCTGAGTTCCCAAATGTAGAGACTGAATGACAGAAAATACAGCTTACATATAGTAAGCTTGAGGTAGACATTTCTAAGAATAACACAGCAGTATGAAAAATAGAGTTGCACTCTACATAAGTATCTTTAATGTCTATAAGTTTGTAGGTGTCAGCTTCACTCAGCATTTCTTTTATAGCTAAAAAATAAAAGTGTCTGCCCATAACCACCAAAGTACCATCCTTATCAGCAGGTTTAATTGCAATGGTGGAATTCAACCTCAGTTATTACAATGATAATCACTCATCATAGGAACAAATTAACAAAGCCCTTCTTCATATCATTAACATGCAATGATTCAAAAACATCATGTTCACACATTTAGTGAACACTTCTAATACTGGTAGAATTCTGTGGATCAAACGGGCTGGCTTTCCTAAGTGGTCTGTTACTTTCAACTTGGACACTATCATTATACATTAAGTATTACATTCCTTAATTGACAACCTCAAGTCCAAAACAGTTTCAGCTAAATCAGCTGCCTGAGCTTTAATAAAAGAGACTCCCTTCTCAAGAACAGACAGTTTCAAACCAGTTAAACACTTCTTTGACATGTTCCAAACTAATGATTGGTCACGGGTGTCCTCATCCTTTTTATCAAATGCTATCCCACTTCATTTGCTGGTTGCTTGCGACTGCTCACCTATCAATATGATTGAGTGGTTAGGGACATAGTTAATGACACTGAGAGAGCTGAAGTCTGATGGATATTTAAACTACAAGCCAACAGAGGCTCTGGTTTAACTGATTATAACCCCCCTTAAGCCATTCTTGAAAGCTAGGAGACTGAAGTACTGATATTTGTGTTTTTAAGAACATTTTAACTGATTATGGCTGCTGTGTTGCAATGCATGCATGGGATGTAACTGGAGAGTTTGAAGTTTTAGAGTGATGTCATTACTATATTAATCATTGCTTGAAACTTGATGCAACTGTCGTCTGATGAAGCTAGTATAAATAGTGAAAGTGCTTACCTATTTGTTACTTTATTATTCATCAGTGAATAAACGCCTGTATTTTATTTCTATTTTTGTTATTGCTGTGTTATTGTCAAGTCCAGCAAAGTGCTGTGTTTCGGTGCAGGTACATACATATTTCTAAGAATGTGGACTATTTTCCAATGTATGACAATCTCAGAGTTGGTATATTTAAGTTTGAGCATAAGAAGGGATTGAACCCCACATTGGGGGTGAAGAGGGCTTGCCTCCTTTAATAAATAAGTTTGACGGAGAATAGCAACATTTGATATATGATTTTCTTTTTTGTATTTTTCAATTTGTTTCAGTGTTTTGGGATTTGGTTTTGTGATTTCCAACATTTCAACAGGGAATTATATTGTACCATTCAAACTATCCAATAAAAAAGTATAAATAAAACCTAGAAAAGTATCAGAAAGTATAATAAAATATATACAGAAAGTCCTATAAAATGGCACCTGCAATGATGGCAAAATCTGAAATACCCCCCCCCAAAAAAATTTGAAATAAAATACTAATTTTATATATATATATATATATATATATATATATATATCATAGTGTTATATAATTATATATATATATATATATATATATATATATACACATATTTATGTATGATGCATGTGTGTGTGTGTGCATCAAAATGCTGAATATGCAAAACACCTAGAAAAAGTTTTTCAATAGTTCCAGTCTCGAACTGAGAGAATAACTCATCTGTGCAATAACTGTTGTACAAGAACATTAAACAAATTCTCAATAAATACACCCAACAGTAAAGCCAATCGCAAATAAATAGCTAAACAGATGGGTGCAGAATTATATACAGACACACATGCACACGCACACACATATACAAACTCTTGCTCAAAGAAAGCTGCGCATGGCTTAGAAAATGAAAAATTCACCTCAGGAACACATGAGGGCAACCATCCTCTTGACTTACCATTCCATAAACACCTAACTAATACAAAATTGCCAGAATATGAATATAACCTCTAAAGTGCTCCTTTCTAAGACCTGAATGATAAAATTCCCTGATAAACTAATCACCTAAATTTGCCCCCAAACCCACAATGCCATATTGCATAAGTTACAAAAATACCTAAAGCAGTACCTTAAAATAAAATGAAAACTTAATGGAATTCACTTTACTGACGACTACTAACCCCTGCATCTAAGCTTAAACCTATTCCTAAACCTATATATTATTACAGGAATTCTATTTCACATAGCTAGTATTATAAATTAAAAAAAAAGTGAAATCAACGGGAAGCCTTAAGACTATATAAAAGTACTGCAAGCATGGACAAATGTAATATGAGGTAGTACTCTATCTGATACACAAAATATATTATGGTTTTGCCAACCCTCACAAACATGTTCCTTAAAGCTGCCGTGTAGGACAATTTATATATCAAGCAACTTATATTTGCAGAACCTCTATATCAATATATTGCCTCTGATGGATGATAGTGAAATGACAAATTAGGGGTCATGGAAACTGTTGTTATTATATGATCATTTTAATGTAGAAATGTCAGTTAATAGGAACTATTTTTCTCCACATGAAGTAGATGCTTCTCAAAACTAACCAGTGGGGTAGCTGGAAGAAATGTTTTGTAGTCCTGAGTTTAACAATAGGTCAGTGAGATAAAGTTAGGGAGAGAGTGAATGCTTTCTCATTTTAACATACTAGTTATGTTTGTAACTTACCCAAATTAAATTATGAATATTCTAAGTCTAGGGTTGGGGTGATGACACATGGACTGTTCTGAGACCTGAAACTGGTAAACATGTCACAGCTATGCAGTTAGCATGAAACTGTGTTTTTGACATATGTGTGAAAGGAAGAAACAATATTATTTCCACAATATCAGGATTTGACACATGCTCAGAAAGTACATAAAATAGCAGAAACACTGCTTGGTGAAGGGAGAAGAGATACCCTATTACAGTGATTCATATCTGAGATGCTTGTAGCTACCAAGTCTTCATAAAGTGTAGTGATCCATTTATTTTTGTTTGATTGGGAATGTTGTTGTACAACAGTAACATATTCAAATTATATGTACAAAATAAATAAATGCTCGGTTTAAGCTTACAAATTTTACTAACAAATGACAAACAGTGATTTCAATGTCAGGCGGAAAGATAATGGTTGGGTATTTTAAACCTATATACAGCGTACAAATTATGCATATTTATATCCTATCCATATGACTAGCTCATAACATTTCCTGAAGGATTAAGGTGAAAACAGCATTGGTGCATAGCAAACTGATGAGGTTGGCTCTTATGAAAGGTCACAAATCATTCCAATTAAATAACTCTTGATTTGACTAATACCATTTATTTCCTACAGCAATATATGAACATTGTAGCTTCTTATATTGTTAGTAAGTGTATGAGCACCATCTAGGTGAATATAAATGTATGCCAGGCTCCACAGAGCACAAGAATAAACACTACTGCATTATTATTAAAACAAGATGGCTAGGACAGTAATGTCTTGCCACCAGCTGATTTGGGGAGATGGTTGTTAGTAGCAACATTAAAATTATATTAGTTTCTTGGAAAAATGTATTCCCCAAGTAAGTAATGATACGAATAAAAAACATTGTCGTTTTGCAAACTGCTGTGGCAAAATAGTGATATTTTTTTCATAAGTTCAAGGTCTGGAGACCATTTTATCTTACTCAGTCTTCTATATCAAAAACAATGATTTGTTACAGGCAGTTACACAAAGCACACATATTACACAATTTTTCTGTTCAGTCGTGTTTATCCAGTTCAGGGGACTCAGCTTGCAACCACAGTTATCAGCGCAGAACTTCATTTAAAATAGTTAAACATATGCATATCTACTGAATCATAAACAGCCTGCTGGATCTGTCACAGACAATCTACAGAATTTTGTCTGCAAAAGGAATTGGACATTTATCTTAAAGTAGGGGTCGAATTCTTTGCTCTCTATTATTGATCAACATGGGCATTGCTTATTTAGCAAAAGGAATTGCAAGTTAGAGAACTGCATCCCAGCGCTGTCTTTAGATTTAGCCTTGAATGAGCACATTGGCTATTCTGGACCTGCAAAATGCTAAGCACCTTTAGATACTACAACTCATAACTTATAAAATGTACACTAATCGTTTTCATCATTAATGGTGACGAAAACACAAACATGCACACATACACTGCAAACATGCACATGCTCACATTAAAACAAATCTGCAGATATGTAGACACAGATATACACACACTAATATGCTGCAGATGCACGCTCTCTCGGAACAAACACAAGTACACACTGAAGGATGATAGACAGTAACAGTAAGCATCATGGTGAGGAAAGTCTGCAAAGATCACAGTTAGTCATATGACTTATAGTTGAGTTTTACAATTTTCTGCTTTGCATGTATGTATAACAGCCTCTGTAGAAATTTATTTGACTTATGTAACATTTTATTTCTTTATTTTATTGCATTAGGCAAAGTTTGTTTCTTTGTATATGAATGGAATGAGCCTGATTACTTGATTATTTATAGTTTCAGTACTCGGTTATGCAGAGGGGAAAAAGCTTGCACCGATTTTACGGTTTATATTATGTAACTTTTCTTTCCTATTGATTTTTGCAACTGATGCATTTTCTGTGCTCCACAGCACTGCTTCTATAGTCTGGGAATATAAGCATCTGGCTGGGCTCTGCAGCAGAATGGTGAGAGCTAGATGCATCAGTCGCATATCATTGTTTTAAAGTATTCATGTTAATACCTTATATGGGTGTTTTACAGCCACTGGTTTTGTGAAGAAATGGGATTGGGACTTTAATGGCTCAAAAAGTAAGGGGAAAGTTCATCTCGTAGTATACAAAGTGAAAGGAGAGCTCTGCTCATTTGTTGGGATAGTTGAAATATTTAATGCTTTATTTTTTTTTTTTCTACTTAAAAAATCATTGGATCCTTTCCAGTTGAGTGATATGCTTAGATGGGTCTACTTCAAAAGACTGAAAAAACAAAAGACTGAAAATTCAAAATAGTGAATGATGGAATTTGCCCCTTCTCCACAGCTGTGCGATCTTGGAGTTGTTATATTGGTATACATAGCTAGTAGGAGGTATGGCAGGCACAGCCCCCAACATGAGGTTTGCAGGATGCTTGCCCCCTGCATTAAAAATATGCAGCATTTTGAATATTCAGTCTTTTTGAATTCAGTCTTTTAGTTTGTCAGTGCTCTGAAGCAGACCCGCTTAGATTTATACATACCGAAGTGGGGTATTGTACTCACTGATGGGTCTGATAAAAGAATCATACAGAGGAAATTTTTTATTTTTTTTTAATTTTGTAGATATTCCCCTAGAAATTAACTGGGCCAGATAGACGGATTTCCTGACCTAGCTGGAAACATGATACTCAAGTCTCTTATGACCTTATCCCTTTGACCAGAAGTACCAGTTATAACACATGAGGTGGGAACGGCTTTTCTGCCTAATAGTACTATGCTATACATTTCTGCATTTAGCTTGAGACCATTTTCAATACAGAAGGTATGTACATATCCTAGCCCTTTTTGAACTAGGGGATGAGATGACAATACTGACAAGCTTGCACTCATAAACAAACTTGGTCAGCCACATTTCAGAGATAGTGGCTTGGAAGTTTGCAAAATAAATTTCAAGCAGGAGAGGACCCAGCACTGTATCCAGCAATGATCCCTGCAATATTCCACTAGATACAATTTTACATTCTGAGAGGATACCAGCAACTTTCACTGTGGGGATCTGTTTGACAGCCAGTTTGTCTATCTTTTCAATAATACCAGCATGGATGATAATGTCAAAATCCTTGGCCAGGTCAAAATAGGCAGTGTTCAGAGAAAGACCCTGCCCACTGCCTCTGTATCTTTATCTTTTTTGGTGCAGTTTACTAAGTTCCCAAGACAGGATCTGCCTTTCAAAACAAAAAAAAACTGTGTGTAGTCTCGATCAGATAAGTTGCCTATGTCAGTATAAATCTGATCTGCTAAGATACATTCCATGGCTATGAATATAAGGAAGATGGGGCTGAGGAGTCTGTAATTACCTGGATTGGTAGAAGGGTGTGCCTTGTGTAGAGAAGTCACAGCAGCTCTTCTTTAAGTATCATGAAAAACCCTGTTGATAAGCTGAAGCTGAATAGCTTTTATACAGGTTCAGGTAGTGCTTACCTGGCATCCATGAAAATGCAGGTTGGTATGCTATTTGGTGTCACAGAAACATTATTTTTAACTTTAACTGAGATTCTAAGACTTATACAGGGTGGCTACTGGGCATATTACATTTTCAGGAATGTTGGGCACAACAATGTAGGCAGCTGTGGCATAGTTACCATTAAATGTGTCTGTCACTGTAGATACTATATCCTTGGGACTGGAATATGTGGTATTTTTGTGGATGAGCTCAGTAAATTGTAGAACGTTATTCCATAAAGTCATGACATAAATGAAGAAAGACTTATGTCCCTTGGTATCTGTAGTAACTAAGTCTGTACTCTGTTTTACTTTTGTAATAGTGCTCTTAAGTTCATTGTTGGAATGTTTCATTTGTGGACTTGAGGTCAGCAGCATGGATTTCTAACAACTTTTCAGGATTCTTCTTCTTTGTTATATAGTATATTAAATACAGACGTTTCACAAGAGAGGTTTATTCCTGAAACTACCATTACATTTAGGGTGGATAGATACAGACTTTTCAATGCATCTGTTCAGATGATGGTAAAAACTGGATATGACTATAGTAGCCATCTCACTTGGGTCAATTTGTGAAGGATTGTTGGGAAGTTTGCATAGATCTCCAACAAGTTAAAGAAGGTCTGCCCTGGAGAAATCTGTAAATATGGTTTTATTTGGTTTTGGGGTGGTACCCTTAAGCCTGAAGAAGAAGGTAACTGATGTGTCCTGATATTTACCAAGCATGTGGATATGTCTTCTGGAATATAGATGGGGTCTATGATGGTAAGGACCAAGTTGAGGATATATATATTTTTTTATTTTACATTTGTTAACCAGTATAGTCTGACTGGATGGTGGTCCATTTACAGCAGAGGCCCGGGGAGAAACGCTCCACAGTTTATTAACAATAACTAAAAGTTGAAGAAAAAACAAGCAAACATAAAACCATAAATCAGTGAAACATTAAAGAAAAAATGCAGTAGTACTGACAAGTATTTTTATAAATTAGTGTCATTTGTTTGTCAAGTTAACAAGCTACAGCTATTTAAATGATGTGATCCTAAGAATTTGGTAAAGGAGAGAGGAGGAATCTAGGGGTAATTATGTGATACATGGACATTTCCAGTTTTTAGTAAAATAAAGTCTGAGTAAGTGTTTGAAAGTCTGGGTGGAGGAGGCAGAAGTAATAGAAGTAGGGAGATTATTCCAGGCTTTTGCTGTGTTGTGGGAAAATAGTGCTTTCCCTGCTGTGTTATTTGCCCTAGTAATAGTAAGGAGAGACTTGTTAGTAGACTGAAGAGGGCGAGAGGTAGAATACTGAGGTAGTAGGTGATTTAGGGCAGGAGTTTTTTCAGGGTAAGTGAGGTTGTCGAAGGCTATGAGAAGTTGTTGACAGCTAAGTAGTTGTGGCAGTTCTAGCCAATGCTAGTCTCTTAGAGCCTGACAATGATGGGTTCTGTAGGGAGAGTTGTTAGCAAACCTAGCAGTGTTGTTATAGCATGACTCAAGTTTGGTAAGATCTGTTTTTCTAGCTTGAGTTAGGATAGGTGCAGCATACATTAGAGTGGATAGAAGGTGAGTTTGGGCGGGGGTGATTCTTGCCTTGTCTGTAAGGCATTTTTTGTCTCTAGAGAGTTCCCATTTTTTTGTGTACCTTTTTAATAGTTTGGGCAATGTGGACATCAAAGAAAAGGTTGTTATCTATTTCTACCCAAAGGAGTTTAGTATGGCTAGTTGGAGATATGACAGTGCCAGTAATAGAGTTGATGGTGAAAGAGAGAGGGGTGCGTTTGGATTTATTAGGAGAGAACAGAAGTCATTTGGTCTTTTTTGAGTTGAGAATAAGCTGGATGTTAGCCATCCATTTTTCTGTGGAGCTAAAGGATTCTTGGGTAAGCTTCTGTAAGGTGGTAAGGCATGGGGATGCGCAGATGAGTGTTGAGTCATCTGCATACTGTATGAGTGAGGCTTGCTGGGTGGCAGTAGCAAGTTTGTTTGTAAAGATAGGGGAAAAGAAGTGGACCCAAGATCGAGCCCTGTGGAACACTTATAGTTGGAAGTTGAGGTGATAGAACTCCTTGCCATAGAACTGACTGTTGGCTGTTGGATAGGTAGATTGTGAGCCAATCTATAGTAGCAGGAGCAAATGATAGGGTAAGCTAGAGAATTTAAGAGTATTTGGTGTGAGACTATATCAAATGATTTTGATAGGTCTAGAAATATGGCAGAAACAAAGTTATTATTATTTCTGTACTGGTTGACCTGATGTGTAAAAGAGAGGAGAGCAGTGGTTGTACTATGGTGAGGGGCGAAAACCATGTTGTGTGGGGGGGAGAAGGTTATTAGTAGTAAGGAAATGCATGATTTGTGTATGAATACATTTCTCAAGAAGTTTAGAAAGGGGAGAGAAGATGGTGATGGGGCAGTAGTTGGAGAAGTCATAAGAGTTGCCACCTTTGTGGAGGGGAATGATATGAGAAACTTTTCAGAGATGAGAAACATAGGATTCCTGAATAGACCAATTGATAAGAATGGAAATGGGGTAGGATAAGAATTCAGCGGCTATTTTTAGGAAGTTTGCAGGTATGTTATCAGCTGCAAGGGTAGTAGGTGCAAGTTTTAGGAGGAGTTTTTTAATGATGGAAGTGGGAATGGGTGAGAGAGTAAAGGAAGGTATGTTTATTAGGTTTTGTGATGGGGTCAGTGAGGAGTTATTTCAGGATAGGTTTTAGACAGTGACTGGATGGAGTCTATAAAGTGATGATTAAATTGGGATGCTATGTCAGTGGTGTTATAAGGGGGGTAGGAGAGGGTGTGGTTGTTTTACCAGGTTTTAAGAGGGAGTTGATGGCTTGCCAAAATTTTGGGGGGGGTGATATGATTGTTTCTTTTGTAGTCCTAGGAAATAGTTCTGCTTGTCCAGATTTTGTATGTTTTTCGGCTTGATTCCAGAGTAGTTGATATCTTTGTCTATTTTGTAGAGAATTGTCTTTTTTCCATTGTTTCCAAGCTTTGTCTCTAGATTGTAATAAGGCTCTAGTATCCTTGGTACGCCTTGGAGCATAATTTGTTTTACCCCTATTTTTCTTGATGGGTGCAATAGTATTAAAGACATTGATAAATGTGCTAATAAAGTAGTCGACTGCTTGGTCTAATGGTAGGGAAAGAAGTGGTTTCCAGTTACATAGTTTAAGTATAGTGTTTAGTTCCCGGGGATTTAAGTTCCGCTCATCTTTAACTTGTCTATATGTTATGGGTTTTGGAATAGAGGCACGTTTCCGTAGGTAAAGATGGGGTGGTGGTCGCTGAGGACATCTGGAAGGCAGACAGATGTGTAGCTAGGTTTGGGATAGTTTACTAGTATCCAGTCAAGAGTAGAATGTTAATGTGATTTTTTATCTGTTCTTGTGGGTTCTTGGATAAGTTGGGAAAATCCGAAGAAGTTAATCTGATTAGTGGGGTTGTTGGAATTACAGGTTGAGCAGTTGATATTTAGATCACCTAGTATAATGGTCTCTTGTGGAAGGGTGTGTGAGATCCACTGGAGGGTTTCCTCAATTATTGGGGAGTTGTTTCCTGGAGGAATATAACTACAGAGAATGTTAATTCTCTTTGTGTTGTTTATAGTTAGCATGGAGCTTAAGGTTTCTGCATTTTGGAATTTTGGCAATGAGAGTTGTAGGGGTTGAAGGTTGAGTGCATTTTTTAACAAAATTGCCACTCCACCTCCTTTCCTTCCTGTTCTGTCTAATCTTAAGAAATTGTACCCTGGAGATAGGATTTCCTCATTTAGAATACTGGGTTTCAGCCAGGTTTCAGTTATGGCAAGTACATCTGGGGAGTGTTAGGACATAAATGCATGTAGCTTTGCAAGTTTGTTAGAGATGCTACGGATATTTATGTGAAGGATTAGTAGGCCAGATTTATGCCTGTTGGAGGGTAGGTCAGAATGTGGTCCTGGATTTGGATGTATATCACCTGAAATGACTAGCCTTATGCTGGACAGTATAATGTGTTTAATGGTGCGAGCTACTTCTATATAGCATTTAGTTTGAAATGGTTTGGTGTATGTATTTGGTAGGCAAATCCTGTATGAGTGCAGTATATATGTATCTCTAAAGAGTGAGGGGCAGATAGGGAAATGTGTGTTAGTTGGGGGATATGCTATACTATGTGTTGTATGGTAGGAGGTATTGTGAAGAGATAAATTGGTTTGTGTTGATGTAAGGTGAGCTAATGTGGCTAGAGCTAGCAAGAGATGTGATAGTAATGTTTGCATTGTAGTGCTGACGCAGTGTTTGGCCAGTGGCAGTTCTGAGCGATGAGTATAAGGCAGGGAAAGAGATGAATGTTATAGTGAGTGTCTTTATTTGGTAGGAGGGTAGGGGTGTGGTTAGAGGAGATGGGAATCTGTAGCTGATTGGTGTTGGGGATGGTCAGGTGATATGGGGTTAGAAATATATTTGGCTGTAGTGGGGGTGGGTGGGAAATGGGGGTAGGGTAGAACAGCAGAGCGTGGCTTAGCCAGTCCTCAGGACTGCAGAACCAATCTGTGAGTTCTGTTCAGGACAGAGAAGGCATGGAGCGCAAAAGGATAGGAGTGCAAAAAAAAGCCAATTATTTTGCACAAACTATCTCTTGCTTGTAGCTATGTAAGTGCTACTTTGCAAGAAGTAGGAGAGGGGCCTTAGCTCCTATTGCCAGTGCTGCCAATTCGCTAGTGGGACACTATCTAATGTTAACATACATAAAGACAAAAGAACTATTAGTGGTTATCAACCTTATGTCCTTTTCATTATTAGAGCCTGTAGTGCAAAATTTAAGATTTGCTTTAGTACGTTGTAATTAAAGTCTGTGAAATACTGACAATACCCATTTTAAAGCTATGCATGCACCAATAAATGCTTGGGCAATTGAGATCCCCTAGCAAGTAGGTAATTGGTTTGATGTTTAACTAACTCATGGTACTAACGTGATTCATATAATTTTTTGGTGGAAATTGCTGGGGATCTGTAACTAGCAATGAAGAAATAGCTGGAGGAGTTAAGAGTTATTTGGATCTTCAGGAGTTATGGTATTTCTGACAAATACAGATCCTCACATGCAGTTACCCAAGGACCTGAATGCATGTTACTGAGCCTAAACCCTGGTATAGAGGGGATACTGTATCTCTTCTGAAACCATGACTCATTCACTAAAATATATGAATGTGTCTGCAGTGCAAGATGGCTTCAGGTTCTGGTAACTTTTTTCTTTATTCTCCTGGTATTATGTGCCACTGCCATGATTTCGGACGGAAATGGTTTTGAGTATGCTATGTAGGAATGTCCATAAGAGAGACTCTACCTAAAAATGAAGCTATAGAGGCAGCAAAGGCTTTAGCTATTATGCAGAAACCTTAGTATAAAATTTGCAAGCCATCCCTGAAAAAGAGGAAGTCCTGTTTACAATCTCATCCCAGGTTTACACATACTGAATCCCCATAGAAAAACAAATATGTAGCCAATTATTGTAGCACATTATCTTAGTTTAATTCCTAGGTATCATTCTTTATGAAAGCAAGATGCTACTTAAGACTTGAGTCTTTCCTCCTCTAACACATGCATAGTAAGTTCCATCATCTCTCTCTGCATGTTCTTCTTGGAGATGCTACCACATGGCCATTACTAGGTGATAATCATATCTGACTAGCCATTCCTAAGTGCAACCTTTTTTCATGACCATATAAATTTACCTAACACTATGTGAGGACAATTTCCCACAGTTTGTCCAGACAGCTTGATTGACATGGGCATCCTGGGGCAGTGTAGCAACTACCTCATGTTCACCGACAACCCTCTTTCCTTCTAGTCCACACAAACTCAACATGTGAGAGATGCAACTATATTAAGAACCTTCAATCCATGCTCTCTCACACACCAGTCAGTAAATATGACAATGAGCAGGTTTTCAGCATGCAACACCTCACCTCCTACTCTACTGAACCCACATCACACATACCTACATATGCAGATGTCCTCACCAGAAACATACCTAAACACCAGAGACCTCTCAAACACAAACACAAGCACTCTACACATAATACTTCCTCTGCAAAACACAATACACATAATAGCTCATGTACCAGTTTCTCTCATATCAAGCCCTTAAGGCAAAACACAAAACCAAACATATTAGTCATAGGTGATGCCATTGTGCGACACACAGATGTCCCTCTCACCAGGCTGGCTAAGGAAAAGGTTGTGGTCAACTCTGACAGGTGCCAGGATCCACTATATCACACATGCACTCAAGTCTCTCAACGAGGCACTGTTATGACTCCATGTTTGTGAGAATGACTCAACTATATGAAGAGAGACATGACTGAGATCTCAGACTGTGTCTCAGGCAGGTATGTCCCCAGCCTTAAGAAGCATTTTACCTTCACCTAGGATGATGCCTCAATATAAATAGAAAATGATTGACTTTAATAATTGGCTTAGTTTCTGGTGTCATTATAAAGGGATCCAGTATCTGTCCGCCTGGGATGACATGATCGACAGACCTTGATGCTTTGCCAGAGATGGTTTTCATCTGTCACCCCTGGGATTTTAGCTATTGTATAAGGCTCCTGCCGCCCCACAGTGCCTTTGTTTGGCAGTGTCTAATGGACAAAATTCCCGATGTAAAAACTCCATCAAAAAACAACCTCAAGGTTATGCTGCTAGACACTAGGAGTCTTAACATGAAACTGCAGTCACTTGAAGCAGTCCTCACCTTAGAAGATGCAAACATTTTCCAGTTACAAAGACCTGGTTCAAGGCTGCCAAGAGTACACCAGCCATCCCAGACAACATCTCCTTCCACACATTCAGACCACAAACTGAAGGTGTGAAAGCTAAAGGAGGCAGTGTATCAATATTCATTAATGATAAATACACCTCCAGATTGGTTAAACAGTGTGATTCACTGGAGATACTTCATGTGCAATTTACTGTTGGGAGGACACCTATTCAAGCCATTGCCAGCTACAGGACCCCTCCATGATTCAGGACATCCACTCTCCCTTTTTGAGTTTTTCTGAGTCTATCAAGATACATTCGAACTCCATGGTTTTGGATAACTTTAACTACCCATCCATTGAATGGGTAAATTACTTGTGCTAAAACTCACTTGCCCAAATGTCCCTCAACTTCATTAACTACAATGGCCTAGACCAACTGGTTGACACCTCCACAAGGGATGACAACATCCTGGATCTGGTGCTTACCAATATGGGGGACCACTTTAGCATCCCCAGTGTTAGGTCTTCCCTGGTGAGATCTAACCACAAATCAGTTTCATTCGAAGTAGCTATCACACCTGCCCCCCCCCCCTAGCAGCAACTAAATTAAAAAACTTCTCCAAAGCAGATTATAACCTCTTACAGGATAGTTTAAAATAATAATAACTATTATGGTTTAAAATAGCTTCACTGCACTGCCTCCCTCAGATGAAACTGTCAACTATGCCAAGTTCTACACCAATGCTTTATACATTCACCTGTATAATGTATTAATTCAGCTGTACCTGATAGGACCAAAACAAGTTCCTCAAGGAAGAGCAAACCTGCCTCGTGGACAATTGCCATTAACAGGCTTTACAATAAGAGGAAGACCTTGCTGTCTAACAGTAAGAGGGAGTGAGCCCTAAACTGGAAACACTCCCTCCTCAGCTTAAATAAGCAAATAAAACTTCTTGTGAAGTCCTCCAAAGCAAACTATGAATCCAAATTAGCTTTCTCAACTAAGGACAACCATAAGGCATTCTTTAGTTACATCTGTAACCTGAATGGAAAGGCCCAAATTTGTGCCGATCTTGTAGTTAATGAAACCATATAGATTGAGACTGTGGACATGGCTAACCTGTTAGCCAACAGGCTCTGTGAAAACTTCACTTCCCTGTCCCACCACACGTACCCCATGGCATCATTACCACCCGTCGCCTACCTTGTATCTCTGAAGAGCAGATTGTAAATGCCCTCTCTAAAGCCAAAAAACACAGCATTTGTGGGACCTGATAACATTCCAGGCTGCATCTTACACGAGTTTCAACACAAATTAGCAACACCATTGGTTACTCTTTTCAGTCATAGTCTAAGCACCAGTTTCATCCCAGTTGACTGGAAAACGGCCACCATTATCCCCTTGCACAAAGGTGGTCCTTCCACTGACACCAGGAGCTACAGACCTATTAGCCTGACTAGCCTTATCTGCAAGGCCATGAACTGAATCATCATGACTTCATCAACAAAGATGTAAGTAACACTTGACCCTACACAGTATGGATTTTTCATAGGGAGGCCATGCCTGTTAAACCTGCTGGACTTCTTTGAGACAGTCACCAAGCCTTTGGACAAGGGGAAATCTGTGCATGCAGCCTACCTGGACTTAACAAAGATTTTTGACAATATACCCCTCTTGGGCATCATTGACAGACTCACCCAGCTAAGTATCAGTCCTTATATCGTTAGATGGGTAACTGGCTCACTGACAGAACCCATATAGTCAAAATAGGGGACTCCACCTCCATCAGCAGACTTGCAACCAGTGATTTCCACAAGGATCAGTTTTGGGACCCTTAATGTTTGGAATCTATTTCTCTGAAGTAGAAGCAAAAACTAAAGGTCTGTGGTTGACAAAGTTTGCTGATGACTGCAAACTGGAGTGGTCATAGAATCTCCAAATTATGTCAACATCCAGCAAGAGGGTCTTACACAAATGTTTGCTGCCAAAGCCATGGCCTTAAACTCAATGCAAAAAAGTATTCTCATCCCTTTCAGTAAGAGCGATGTTCCTGCTAACTGCTACATCAACATCAACACCCTAAGTATGCACTCAGTGGTGAGAGACCTGGGCACACAGGCTGACAGCAAACTTAACTTTGATCACCATGTCCCCACAGTGGTAAGAAGGGCATTCTATATTGCTCATCTCATAATGAAAGGCATTGCCTCTAGAAAAAACAAAATTATAACCTCCCTGTAATATTCCCTCATTAGGCTAATAATTGAGTACAATGCCCCTTTTGGTATGTACCTTTCCAAGCACCCGCAGCAATTGGAGAGACTACAAAGGTTCCTCACAAGGAAAATTCAAGGTCTTCAGCATATTTCCTATGTGGATTGTCTGAGATCACTGCCACTTTATTCTCTTTCATACAGACTACTCAGAGGAGATATGTGCCTTGTTTATAATAGAATCTCTGACCCAGCTTTAATGGAAATGATGGTACACAGGTTACTCAGTCTAAAGACCTTAACCTGGTATGTGACATTAATAAACCTGCTGGAGGGACAGGTTTTGCTCCCAGAGGTTACCACACCTTTGGAACAGACGCCCACTTCATGTCAAACAAAGCACCTCATTGCCCCTCTTCAAACGCAATCTGGACAGTTGTATGGATAACCATAAATTTACCCCGGAGGTTCCACCTGTGTCCCCCTTGGACAAGAGTAATAGGTGCTGATCATGGAAATAAGGGAAGAACTTAATTGTAAGGGCCTCAGGGGCATTAGCCTAGTAACTTCCTATGATTCTATGACTATCCTGACAACAGAGAAGCAGCTTACAGTCTCCATGCTGGTGAATATGGAATGTGCATGCGTAACTATAGTGCCACCTATGACTAAGACATTTGCTCAGCCAGGGTTGTCCACCAAAATATATATGGCATGCCAGACATTAATAAACAACATATTTTACAACTACACTTGCCTCCACTTCATTCCCCTGGCCCTAATTCCCACCCACTCGATCTAACTCTAATATTATACTTCCTACATACACATTTCACTTGTGAACCATCCCCAAATGACCTTACCATTTCTATACGTGCACGTCTGTTTATTGTTTCCTACTTCGCTATCACTATTTAATTTTTAGCCCCATTCCCAACTATTTTTATCCCTTCCATACTGCCTTGCACTTTATCCATTAATAATCACAATCCTCTCTATCAGTACATATCTATTCCACATTGTATCTTTTTTCTTTTCCCAAATAAACCCTCATTTTGTCTTATTTTCACTACATCATTATACTCCAGCCTTTAATACCTTGATATTCCTCACATTCAAAAGAAGATACCAGACAACCTAATTCTCTTCTTTTATAGAAAATTCATCACTGCTTGCCTATCCTCTTCCAGCTTTCAGAATCCACCATCACTGACTCTCGTTCTGTCCTGCACATTCTTGTTTCCTTCTTTATTTCTACGTTCTCACTACCTGACAGCTATAACATACAGATTCCTGTACTTTATTATGCTATTCTTCAGCTTATCCTCCATTCTTCTCCTCCTACTGTGCCATCTTTCTTCCTACCATGACTCAGTATCTATCAACATTTATCCAACTCTACACATAGGAACACTTCAACCAGTATAATAACCACAAACAAAAGCAAAATCCTGGTGATGGCACGAGGAATGAAACAATAACCAAACTTCTTTAGCGTATTTTTTATTTTCACCGCTTTCGTCTTATGACTTCTTCAGAACTAAAAACAGCACTTAAAAACTTCCATATCTATATACACATACTTATTAACACTTCATTACATTATACTATTATCCAATTTCCATTTAAAGTGCCAAAGTAAAATTTAAAATCTTATGCCTATAAAAAACATTATTTATTTACATACAATTTCCTATATTTCAAAAAAGATTTGATATTAATAACTTCATTCAGTCCTGGTGTTTTATCTGCCTGAAGTTGTATCTGCCACCAGGTTTCTCTTTGTTCTAAAAAATTCTTAAAATCACCTCCCCTTGCATCTAACTTAACTATTTCCAAGACTGAAAAAATAAATGTTTTTATATGTCCTGCACTCGACTGTGACTATATAAAGTGCTTTTTTGATCTCTGTTTTTGATATTATAATAATGCTCTCTCATCCTTTCATATAATGATCTAGTAGTCATTCCTACATAAAAACCTATGGTAAATTAAGGAATAGTTACAGTAAAGGGGGAGATAAAAAAATATATATTTTGTAACTACATTTAATTTATTAACCCCAGCGACAGTGAAAATTGTTAAATATATTTGAATGGCACAAGCAATTAAACAACCTATGGGGTACCCCTCGTATACCTTATATGAGGGGTAGAAGTATAAGAGATATGTTAGTTCATAATAATTTTGTAGTACCCAAAATAAAATGTGCTATTGATGTAAAATGTTGTGGTATGTTGGTTTGTGGAGGTTGTTCCATATGCCCAAATATAGTAAAGTCTTTTAATGTACCCAGATGGCTTAGCGGTTAAGGTCTTCACCTCCCATGCACAAAGTATGATCCTGACCTCTGACCAATGCCTGTTTGGAGTGTGCATGTTCTCCCTGTGTCTCCGTGGGATTTCTCCCATGTCTGAAAAATACGTTGAGTGTTTCCATCTCAAACTCACCAATGAATGGAGCTGTGGAAAGCAGTACAGACTCTACATGGTGCCCTATAGGGGGAAGAGTTGTATAGACCAACCACTTTGGGCATCTACTGTGGTGCACACCATCCTCAAGATAGGAGAACACAGATCACAGACTACAAACAGTGGCAGGGCTAGCCATTCAATGGTGTAAAATATGGCTCTAGGTGATTCGGTCATGTTGACTAATGTCGCCAAAATGGGCATGGGTAGTTACTGGTAACAAGTGGGTTGAGGACCCGGCCTACTCTCACCCACGCCAGGGACCCTTGCTAATGGTGGGAGGGGTATATGTGCCCCTATTGGCCAGTGTGTGCATGCCATAAAGCCCAGCAGTCCTGGGCCAATAAGCTACTGGCTGGCCAGTATCTATTTGTCCAGCCTGGGTTACGTGGGATAGCTCTGCTGAGCAAAAGCTGGACATAAAACCAACCAACCTGCCAAACATGAACTGAGAATTGTTATGCTTAATGTAGGTTCACTGACAGGACACAGCTTGGAAGTGGATGACATGATGATACGTAGGAGGCTGGACATCCTATGTACCCAAGAGATGAGATGGAAGGGCAGTGCAGCAAAGCCACTTGGCTTGGGATCCAGACTCTACTACTCAGGTGGGGGACAGGCTAGAAATGGTGTAGGAATTGTGGTGAGAGAGAGGCTTCAAAAGGCAGTGAAGGATATCATCAGAATTAATGACAGACGCATGGCAATCAGACTACAGTGTAATGATAGGGCAGTATTCATAATAATCTTTATATGCCTCACAGCAGGGTTGTGATAGTGAGGAAAATAATGCATTCAGACAGCAGTTGCAGTACCTACTAGATAAAGCAGGACAACATGAATTGGTCTTGATAATGGGTGACATGAATGCACATATTGGGACAGACAGAACAGGATATATGGACTGCCTGGGTCCACATGGGTGGGGTAACAGGAATAAAGAAGGAGAAACCATTCTAGACTTCTCTCTGGCAAATGGCTTGATAGTAGCCAAGGCATGGTTCAGAAAGTGAGACAGTCACAAGATCACACACAAGAGTAGCCAACATGCAACACAGGTAGACTTCTTCCTAGTAAGGAAAAGGGACTGGGGTAGAATCCATGATTGCAAAGTCATTCCCAGTGAAACAGTCGGCCCATAGCATAAACCATTAGTTGCCACAATCAGCTAAAAGCAGTGGTCAGAGAAGGCACTAAGGTCAACAGAGACCAGGCTGAAGACCTGGAAGTTGTCTGGAGAGAAAGTACAGTATTTCAAGGAATTACTCAGGGCTCTAACACCCCAAGAAGAGGAGGAAATAGGTGGAGTTGAAGAGGAGTGGTGGCGCCTAAAAACAGTGTGTGTTAGGATTACAGAAAAGATATGTGGCCAAGACAGGTATGGAAATAAAGTACATAACGAAAGCTGGTGGTGGGATGCAGAAGTCCAGGAAGTCATCAAAAGAAAGGAAAAGTGCAGGAAGAAGTGGGAAATGGAAAAGACTGACCAGGCTGGGAAGGACAACTGGTTGGCTAACAAAGAAGCTAAGAAAGAAGTTGCAGTAGCAATGAATACGGCATTGGAAGCACTGTACCAACTTCTGGAAAGTGACTCAGTAAGTGGCACATAGAAACTATATCAGGTTGCAAGGCAAAGACCGAAAGATAAAAGATAGTCAGATACCCTTCATTAGGGATGCCAGAAACAACCTGCTCATCAGTCCAGAGAGCATCAAAGGCAGATAGAAGGAGCATTTCCAGCAGCTTCTGAATGAAGAAAATACCACAGAAGCTGTAGTGCCCCAAAAACAGCCTACAATAAGAGAAGAAGAGGCTCCCACCATAGAAGAAGTAAGAACAGCACTAAAGAAGATGAAGTCAGGGAAAGCAGCAGGCTCAGATGAGTTCACAGCAAATATGATAAAGATGCTGGGTGAGATAGGAGAGAAATGGCTCCTGACAGTACTAATAACAGTGTGGAGAGAAAGGCATTTCCCAGATGACTGGAGAATAAGCATACTTGTGCCACTGTACAAGAACAAAGGAGACATCCACAACTGTGGGCAGTACAGAGGGATCAAACTCCTACCACATTGCATGAAAGTTCTGGAGAGAGTGATTGATAAATGGATATGCAAAGTAGTAGAATGTAAGATGTAAGATGAACAATTCGGGTTCCGATCAGGATGAAGCACAATTGACCCGATGTTTGCATTGAGACAGATACTTGAAAAGAAGCTAGAAATGAGGACAGAGTCCAACTGGGCATTCCTAGACTTGGAGAAAATGTATGACAAGGTCCCAAGAAAGCTAATCTGGGCAGTACTGCAGTGGTATGAAGTCCTGGAAACATTGGTAGAATTAGTGCAGGCTATGTACAAGGACCCAGTGACTCACGTATGAACAGTGTTAGGCCTCACAGAGGGGTTCCCAGTGGGAGTGGGTGTACATCAGGGTTCAGCTCAGAGCCCACTGCTGTTCATACTGGTGATGGACTACATTAGCAAACAGGTTGGAGGGGACAGATCAACAAAACTGCTGTATGCAGATGATGTGGCAGTACAGGCAGACTGATCTAGAACTTCAGCAAAGGATAGGAAAATGGAATGCAAATCTGAAGGCACATGCGATGAAATTAAGCACAAATAAGATGGTGGTAATGACAGAAAATTGGGGAGATCAGAAAAAGCTGAGAATAGAGATAGAAGGGAAGATGGTGGAACAGGTAAACAGCTTCACGTATCTGGGAGGGGTGGTTGAGGAGAAGGGTAGTCTGAATGTAGGGGTCAAAGCTAGAACCAGAGGGGCTGCAGCCAACTGGCATAGAGTATCAGGTGTAGGCTATGACAGAAGAATGCCAAAGAAGCTGAAAAGCAAGGTGTAAAAGACAGTGGTGTGACCAGTACTGTATGGTACAGAAACCTAGGAAGCAAAGGCAGAACAGTTGAAGAAGCTAGAGGCGATGGAAATGAAGTGCCTGAGAAAGGTGGTAGGATGCACACTGTGGGATAAATGAAGAAATGAGGACATAAGAGCAGAAGCCAAAATAGCTCCAATTGCAGAAAAGATCAACAGATTACGGTGGTTTAGGCACATGTGCAGAAAAGCAGAAGACAATCTGGTGAAGAAGATTTGAGACAGATAGGAAGAATGTAATAGGAAGCAAGGATATCCAGCAAAGAGGTGGATGGAATGTGTGAAAGAAGATCTGTGACCATCAGGCATGAGTGTTGAAGCAGGCAGGAGTGTGGCACTGAATCGAGAGAGTTGGTGACAGTTAACACGATCCCCCGACCCATGTAGAAAAAATGGGAAAAAGGGGGCTGATGATTATTTTAATGTTATAAATGGAGTCAAATATACAGCCATGACTAGATACTCTAGTAACACTATAGGAGTAGTTTATGCTCTATTTTACATAGGTGAGACTAGAAGAAGTTTTAGGAAGAGGTTGCAAGAACATATTAGAGATATTAAAAATAAAGTAGAAAGCCTGTTGGCTTGTCATTTTAATGAATTTCATGGGGGGGGGGTTATATGGAACTAAAAGGTTGCATTTTGGAGCATGTAACAGTAGAAAATGAAATTATTTTAAAAAATATATTGTATAAAGAACCTGTTTTTATTTTAAAGTGTAATACCGTGACACCTGCTGGCTTAAATAGAGAATGCAACTGGAAGTTTCTTATTTAAATATTTAATGGTTAATTATGTTGGAATAGCTGTTTTAACTAATGGAATTAATTATGTAGAGTATATAAGAATCTAGTACTGTGGGTGTGGATTATCTCCTGAAAGCTGTTAAGCTGAGGCGCTAGAGAGTGTTGAGACTTATATTTTGTGAATTGTGCTTGTGCATAGTTTGGAGTACTGAAAGTTTTATCCTGTGCTTGTGCTATTAAATCATTTTATTTCACTGACCATACATTGTGGATTTTATACTAGAGGATACCCTACATTGGATATCCATAACATTTACACAAGAAAAAATATTACTAGGTGATGTTAATGTCAATTATTTGGACATAAACTCTACCTCCCCTGCATCTAGCATGAACATATGTGGATTCACACAACTAATCAATAGCCCCACACATTACAGCAAGACATCACATTCTTTATTAGACTGGATACTAGCATCAAACCCAAACAAATATTCCATGATAGGTACAACATCAGACTCTCTCAGTGATCATCTCCCAAACGGACTCTACTAAAAATCATCCCCTTAGATGATGCTGTAATTGAGTTCAATACAATTTTTCTAACTATCCTAAATAGCCTTAAACCTCCTAGAAGGAGGAGACTGAAAACAAACAATGCAATTTGACTATTCAAAAAGAGTAGCATGTTAATGCAGGATAGAGAAAAAGCGTGGAAAGAATGTCAAAAAATTGAAACACCTCAATATCTTGAAAATCTCAGAATGCTTTGCAATCATACTATAAAGTAAATAAATGAAGATAAAAAAAAAAAAACTAACTTTCAGTATAATACTAAAGATGACCCTAAAAAATGTTGGACATCCATTAAAGAAACATTACATCCCGGCAAAAAAATTAACCCAAACCTCTCTCCCAATGACTTACCACTCAAAAATGCAATAATTCAATTTTTATGTTATAATAGCATCTTTAACTAAGGATTCCTCAACATCTAATCCAAACACTGCCCAATAGCCACATATCTCCACATCCACTTTCAAACCAGTAGCCACATCTTATATAAAACTATTCTTAAACTAACAAACCATAATCTTCTAAAGCTGATGACCTTCCAAACGAGGTCCTAAAAATAGCAGCCAATAGCACTGCCTATACTACCTCAATCCTTATGACAAGGTCATTCCATGAATCCCATATTCCCTCTCTTTGGAAAAAGTTGCACATTATCCCTTTGCACAAAGAAGGAACTTCAACAGACATTAATAACTTCAGACCTATAGCAATGTTATCTACCCTCACCAAAATACTTGAAAAATGTGTTCAAAAACAATTGCTAGACTATCTCCTTTAAAAACTCCTATCCCCTATACAACATGGCTTCCATCCTCCCCATAGTTCTAGCACTGCCCTATATGGATACTGTCAATAAAGCTAGAGATAACAGCAAACATGTTTCTTTCTTATTTCTAGACTTGTCTAAAGCCTTTGGCACAGTTTATCACAACAAACTTCTATTTTAAATGTCCTCACTGGGTCACTCTAAATATACCATAAGCCTGTTTTCCCTCACTTCAAATTGCAATTCCTATTTCTGTTTGACTAACTTACCTTTAATTTCTCTACAAACTGTCTAACATTCTCTGAATATTAAATGATGGTTGTATAACTTTTATACATTTTTAACCAATGTTTTTATATTATGTCTAATTTGTTATAATTATTTAAACTGCAGATATTTTTGTGTTATTTTGAAGATTGTAAAATTACTGTTCTTAAATGTTTTGTAATAGTGTAGATCTTTTCTCCCCGGGCCTCCTCTGAAAATGAGTTTCTACCCAGTCGGACTTTCCCAGAAATCAAATGTCTATGAATAAATAAATAAATTTACCAATCAAAAACAAAACTAAAGAAAACAGCCCTAACATGTGTGTTACAGCACACAGACCAGCCAGTGATTCCATTCAGGCTAAACAACATGTCCAGCCTCAGAAGAGTATTTAACACTTTTTATTGTGATTGTGATGTAGTCATCCTGAGTCCACTTGCACCCCCCCGCATAGAGTTAATGCACCTTTTTATGGCTAACTGATAGGCTATTAGATGTTGTCCTGATATTTGTTCCCATTTCTAAGAACAATAATGTAAGCAATAACAACATACTAATTTCACAATTTTAGAGATCCTTGTCATAACAAGTTCCACTGAAGCAGGAAACATATCTTTTGTGCCTGATTTACTGTTGTCTTGATACTGCCTTCATACTTCCTCTCTTTTACAAAGGTGAAAAAAAACTGATTTACTCTCCTTTCCACACACACTGTAAACTGATTTACTCTCCTTTCCACACACTCTGTAAACTGATTTACTCTCCTTTCCACACACTCTGTAAACAGATTTACTCTCCTTTCCACACACTCTGTAAACTGATTTACTCTCCTTTCCACACACTCTGTAAACTGATTTACTCTCCTTTCCACACACTCTGTAAACTGATTTACTCTCCTTTCCACACACTCTGTAAACTGATTTACTCTCCTTTCCACACACTCTGTAAACTGATTTACTCTCTTTTCCATACACTCTGTACACTGATTTACTCTCCTTTCCACACACTCTGTAAACAGATTTACTCTCCTTTCCACACACTCTGTAAACTGATTTACTCTCCTTTCCACACACTCTGTAAACTGATTTACTCTCCTTTCCACACACTCTGTAAACTGATTTACTCTCCTTTCCACACACTCTGTAAACTGATTTACTCTCCTTTCCACACACTCTGTAAACTGATTTACTCTCTTTTCCATACACTCTGTACACTGATTTACTCTCCTTTCCACACACTCTGTAAACAGATTTACTCTCCTTTCCACACACTCTGTAAACTGATTTACTCTCCTTTCCACACACTCTGTAAACTGATTTACTCTCCTTTCCACACACTCTGTAAACTGATTTACTCTCCTTTCCACACACACTGTATTGACTGCCACTCCTTTTTATTCTTCAATCATCTGCATTAACATGCTGTTTTTATCAACCAGTTGAGGCTGGATTAGCTCATTGTAATAATCCTTTGCATCCCAAGCCCTGTCTCCTAAACTGTCAAGAAGCAGACTGCTTCTACTGCACTGTCTTTTATCTAACCAAACTCTTTTAACTATTTGACACATTACTGCTACTGATCGTAGATGCATATCATTCAATACTTCTTCTGATCTGACCCAACTATGACAGTTTGTACTTGCTTTGTTTTACCTACTTTTCATCATCATTTTTTGGGGCAATGCTTGTTCTATGTCCTGCTTCATTCTGATAGCTGTCCCTAGAGTCCCACATCCAACATCAGGTCTACTGGTCTCTCCAATTTACCCCCCGACAATATTTGTAATTTTACAGGACCTGCCCTGCTTTCACCACCCCTGTCATTGGGGTGGATAAACAATGGGAATGTGTGATGTCTAGCCCCAAACTTCACATAAGCTCAGTCAGTTTTCCATCCTAATCCTCCTTACACACAAACATATATATATATATATATATATATATATATATATATATATATATACATATATATATATATATATATATATATATATATATATATATATATATATGATGTACATGCATATGATCGACTGGTGAATGGTCAACCAGCTATGGCCGAAAGGAGTGGGGCAACATCACATAAATGTGATTGCAAGTGTTGTGAATAGCAAAATCCCGTCCCCTTTTTGACCCATGTTAGCACTCGTTTTAGGGTGTAGAGCAGTCGGAAATGTTGAATTCAGTTTTTATACGACATTCTGACCATCTGGCATTATGAGATTCGCATAGAAAAGTTGGTTAAATGTATGGTCAAGCATTGTGCGCTCGACCATATGAGTGGGGCAACATCACATAAATGCAATTGCAAGTGTTGCGAATAGCAAAATCCCGTCCCCTTTTTGACCCATGTTAGCAGTCGTTTTAGGGTGTAGAGCAGTCGGAAATGTTGAATTCAGTTTTTTTACGACATTCTGACCATCTGGCATAATGAGATCGCATAGAAAAGTTGGTTAAATGTATGGTCAAGCAATGTGTGCTCAACCATATGAATGTAAACCTATATATATATATATATATATATATATATATATATATATATATATATATATATATATACATAGGATAATTTAAAATAAAGTTGAATATTTCATAAAATAATGAAAGTTTACTTAACAACAAATACTGGTGCAGACTCTTTTTGCATATATACATGAAGCAACAGAAGCTGTAAAGAGGACCTTTTCTGTTCATCCCGCAATAAATCAAAAACAAACTCCATCATACCAATTTTAACAGAGTTCAAATACGCATTCGTCTTGAGCTATTCTTTCTAGATTCCTAGTGGAAAATGCAAGGTTTCATCAGGCTCATAGGTTCACAGGTTTAGAGATGTTTACTAGGCTAACAACCACAAGGGCCATTCTAAGCCTAACCATACATGCCAAATCTCTTTCAAGTTCTTGCACCCTCAGTAAGCAGGGGCTTGAGAAATATACCATTTACAAGCAGGGACCTGGCAGATGAACCATTTACAGGCTGCCTGTGACCATTATAGACATAAGTGCCAAACTAGGGATGAATTTCCTGGTCTTCATCCAATTAAGTTAAACCTGAATTAGGTTTGGGAAGAACTCTGTTTCACATGGATGTGCAGTCTGTTCCAGAGAAGAGGAGTCTCTGGCATACATACCTGGCTCCCCACCAAGTCCTATTTATATCACAGGCAAGGTTTAACTCTGTATAATTCTGATACTGTTTGTTGTGTGGATTTGCAGGAGGTCCATCAGGGTGGGGTCTGACAATGCCTTGTATTTCAGGCATAAATCTCCCCCATACCTCTCAAATGTCCAGATTTTTGAAAAATGTCCAGATTTCTGCCTTGTATTTTTGCTTTGTTCCTCATAAAAGTTGTGTTTTTCTGGCAAATCAGTGAAGATTGAAGCCACTAAATACAGCTAAATAATGGTAGATATTTGAGTCTCAGACTTGATATCTATCAAAAAATACATAATAATGAAAACCCTGCTATTCCAGCAACTTTCTAAGTTTATAGGAACAATATTTAAAATCTGTCCCTATTTTTTAGGTCTTTGTCGCTACATTATTTCTGGCTTGTCCAGATTTCTTGCACTGAGGTATGTCTCCCCTCAACAACTTGTAGGATACAGACTAGAAGGACAGGGCCTTGAGGTGGTCTTTTTAAGAGATGTTACTTATGTCCTGTATTCTTTTAGTGAGGAACTTCTGTGGATGTTTCAGTTGTTGGACTTGCCTGGTTAGGTACATACCAAATGGAGAACTGTACTCGATGATAGGTCTGATGAATGCAGAATACAGTGAAACGATGACTTCCTGGACCTAGATGTCTTACTTTTCTTTATAAGTTGAAAAACATAGAAGGATTTCATCTCTACTGCAGACATGTGATGGTCAAAGGTTAGATTACTGTCTGTATGTGTTCCCAAGTCCCTGACTACTGAGTTAAATGTTAAGGGTGTGTTGTCAATATGATAGTTACCAGGGGTGGATGACTTCCCAAAGGATACAATTATGCATTTTGTGGTATTTAGTTTTAGTCCATGGCTCTGACACCAGTTGTTTTCCTGTGTCAGCCCTTCCTGGAGAACATTTGTGTTGGTATGAGATTCAATGACAGCTCCTAATTTGCAGTCATCTACAAATTTAGTCAGTCAGTTCACTTCAGAGAAGTAAATGCCAAAAAGGAGCAGTCCCAGGATGAATCCTTGAGAGAGACTGCTTGTGACTGACTTTTTTTTACAGGTGGACTCCCCAACTCTAACTTCTTGGGTCCTACGAGCTAGCTGGCTATCCACTGGGTGACAAAGTTTTATGCCTAACCTCTTGAGGTTGTCAACAATGCCCAAGTGAGGTATTGTGTCAAATGCTTTTGCCAGATCAAGGTAGGCAAAGTTAATCATTTTGCTCTTATCCATTGCTTTGGTAACCTTCTCAAAAAAATCCACCAGGTTCAGTAGTCATGGCCTGCCCTTGGTGAAATTAAATTGGGTTTAGTCCAGTGTCTGGAGGTTTCCAATATCATTATTTAGCATTTCCATGATAATTCTTTCCATGGCTTTACATAGGAGACTAGTGAGACTCATCAGTCTGTAGTTTCCAGGGTCTCTAGATAGCCCTCCTTTGTGCAGAGGGATGACTGTTTCTGTTCTTTGTTAATGAGGCACAGAGCCTATTTGGAGGTTACAGTTAAATAGCAATTCCAGATGGCCTAGCAGGTCATGTTTTCATGCTATTTAGAAGGCATCCTAGAATATTGTCTGGGCCCAATGATGTAGTGTTCTTGGCCTTAGAGAAAGCATTAAGAACCTGTTCCCTAGTGATAGAAGGGGAAGTGATATTGGATGACATTTCCCGAGTGAAAGTTGAGGGGGAGCGAGGGGTAAATTTGGAACTGAATTTGTCAACAAGTAGGTTTGCTATATCTGGCTCAATATAGTTGGTTCCATTAACAATGAGCTCTGCACACAACTGTCTATTGCCTTTGGGGTTACAAACATAGCTGAAGAATGCCTTGTGTTTGTCTGGGAGGCCAAATTTACCTCGTGTTTGGCTTTGGTAGACTTTATTGTCCTCTGAGTTGTTTGTTTAGTTTGATGAAAGTGCTTTTATCCTTGCCGAGTGCTGCACCTAATACTTTTTGTCATGATTTTCTTCCTTCTGTTATACAGCCTACTGATGCTGTGATTCCACCAGGGTGGCTTGTTTATTGAGTTAGTTCTGTACTTCTTCCTAGTGGGTACAGGTGCCTCTATGCAATTAACATGCTTGTACAGGGTTTCTGTGAAAAATTCTGGGTAGGCAGCAGTGTTCTCAGAGTTTATGGGGGCTTGAACTTTTGCCAGGTTATCACTTAATAGTAGGGATTTAGCCTTATAGTAGTTCCTGAATATTCCAGGGTTAGATGGGGTTCCAGATTTATTTGTATTTCAAAGGAGATCATTTTGTAGTCTGACCTTACCAGGGAAGACATTATACTAGTGGATGTGGAGCACCTTCCCATATTATTGAGGACCAGGTCCAGTATGGTTGCACCCTGGCTTATATATGATGATCTGGTCCATTGAGTTTGTATTTACAAAATCCAAGAATCTTTGTACTTGCATGATTGGTGACATATATTATTCCCAGTTAACAGTGGGTAATTAAAGTCTCCCATGAATAATGTATTGTGTTGGATGGTTAGTGTTTCCAATAAGTTTAAATACATGGTATGCGTTTCCTGGGTCATAGAGGAAGCCTACTCCTTGCAAGGATGTGGTACTGGATTTGCCTATGGTGATTTAAACATGGGGATGCTCAAGTGCATTGTCCTGTATGACCAGATTTGAGGAATATTTTTTTAAACATCTTTATTAGTTTTAACATATAACCAACTGAACTTGATAATTGATATATGTCATTGACAATAAGATAAATAAATATTTAACACTCACAAAACAACTAAAGTATTTACAAAAACATCCACTTTAGAATTCCATTAATATGAATTTAAATTAATATTCATAGAGAAACAGATTATTTTTCAAACAATCTCTGTAGAGTAACCCACATGTTATAGGAAGATGTTTTCTTAGATGTTCATGACTTAACTGTCATTAGATCCAAATGACATACATCTGCTAAGACATTTTTAAATTCTATAAAAGAAGGAGGGGAATCTGAAATCCAATTCTACTGATAATCTTTCTAGCCCCTCTAGAATTGACCATAATAAAGGAAGTTTAACTTTAACACATTTTAGAATAGGTGGGTTGAAGAGAATTAATGATTTAGATATTATAAAATTATCAGTAAATAAGGCTTTTAGAAAACTATTGACAAGTTTCCAATAATCTTTTTGTCTTGTACAATCAAAAACACATGTACCCAGTCATTTATGATTGAATTACATCTCTTACATATATTATCTTTAACGTTAATTTTACTCATGAATTGTGGTGTATAAAAGGACCTGTATAAAAGTTCCATTTTAAGGAAGAAGTTGTTTTACCAGCCAATTCCAGTATAGCTTCTTTATCTTGTTCTTTAGGTATTTCATTGTTAATAGAGAAGAAGTAATTCCAATAATTTCCTGAGCAACTATACGTTTCTTCTCTTATGAGTTCATGAATATAAGATAGTTTACCTTTGTTTGAAACGTTCTGATGTATGTTTAATACCAAGTAGTCTATCAGTTTAGGAATGGATTCCTTAACTATAGGAGATAATAGGTCAAGTCTGTTAGAAAGATACTGCATATAAGCCTGGTCTCCAACCAACGGGATTCATCCAATTCAAAATCTTGAATCAAAAAGTCTAGATTTTTAACTTTGTTATCCATTATCTGATACCAGAATGTTATTTTTTTTTCTGTTTAAGTAATAATCTTTTATCTGGGTCAGATGACAGGAGAACACCTCATGTATATGCTATAGGATATAATACAAAAATCCAATTTATATACATTGAATATTTGCATATAAAGTTTCAAAAGATACTTATAATATCTGATATGCAATTAATTGAATATCTTGGTGTGGTAAAGAGATCTTTCAATATCCACAGACTAGGATTAATTTGTATGACTTGAGGTGTAGTAATTAAATATATACTAATTATTTCCCAATATTTTTTCCTTTTTGCAGAATATGAATAATCTAATAATAGTGAGATAGTTTTAATTACAGATGAGAAAGAGTATAGGTCTAAATCTGGAAAGGCTATTCCTCCTTTGGAGCTTCTATTTAGATGAAATCTTAATGCCACCCTGGGTTTATTAGGAGCCCAGAAGAATCTTTATATTAAGGAGTTTAATTTTTTAATAATTGTCTTAGAGGGTAGTAGCAATACTGATTGGATTATATATAGCATCTTTGGGAGCATTATCATTTTAATTATTGTAAGTCTTTCTTCCATTGTAAAATCAATTCTGTTCCAATTTGTTACTACAGCTTGTATGTTTTCAAGACTTTTACTATAATTAAGGTGGATTATAGTCTTTATGTCTCTTGCTAGTATGATACCTAGATATGTTATTTGATCAGAATTAGGTTTGTGTTTCTGGTATTTTCTCTCTAATTTATTTTTGTTTGAGTATATAGGTAGTATTTTTGTTTTATCTTCATTAAAAACTAAGCCTGAGATTTTTTGGAAGTTATCCATATAATTGAATAACAACACAAGAGAGGGATTACTCCCATTTAATGTAATAAGAATATCATCAGCAAAAAGCTGGATTTTGGATGATGTATCAGTGTTTATGTTAAAGCCTTCTAAATTTTTAATCATTCTTATTAGATTGGCCCACGGTTCCATTATTAGGGTAAATAATACAGGTGAGAGTGGACAACCTTACTTAGTTCCATTTAAGATAGGAATATATTAAGATATATATATATATATATATATATATATATATATATATATATATATATATATGTTTATGTATGCTAATGCCCCTTTATATAGCTGTTCAATCAAATTTACAAATTTATCTGAGAAATTTACAATAAACATATAGTTCTAATTCACTGAATCAAAAGACAAATTTATGTCTAAGCTTATTAATGTCAGATATTTCTTTTTCTTATTAGCATAGTCAATTAATGTTTATGTTCTTATGTTGTAAAAAGTGTTTCTGTTTGTAATGAAGCCCATTTGATCTTCTTCAATTGTATTAGGAAGACATTTCTTTTTGTCTATCCGCATAAATGTTCATAAACATTTTATAGTCAACATTCAGTAAAGAAATTGGCCTATATGAGGAGCACTTTGTTGGGTCTTTATTAGTTTTCAGAACTGGAGAAATAAAGGTGCATTTCCATGACGGGGAGATTTAAGATTCATTCCGGGCTGATAAAAATACCTTTTGTAGTAATAAAAGAACATTTTTTGGCATTAATTTATAGACTTCTGATATAATACCATCATTTTCTTGTGTTTTATTTAATTTATGTTTTTTTTTATCTGTGTTTGAATATCTGTGAATGAAATATGTTTACCTTTTAATTCTGACTGTTTGTTGAGGTTTTTATTTATATATTTAGTTATGAAGTATTTTATGATTTGATTCCATATTTACTTTATGATTAATTTTATGAAAATAATCCATGAACTCATCTAGAATATCTTGTACATTAGAGACTTTCTTTTTTCCTAAAGGAAAATATCTCTTTAATATGGTTCTGTTTATTGAGTCTTTTTGTTTTATTTATGAGTTTATTTAAATAGTTGGGATTCATTGAGAAGGCTAGAAATTTATATTTTACTAGGCACATGTTGGTCTTGTGATTTAAAATTTCTTTGCATTCATTGTTTAGTTTGTTCACTTCTACTGTGTCTTTATTGGTAAAGTTATTATTGTTATTAAGTTTAAATGTGTCTAATTTACTCTGTATCTCATTTAAATCTTTATCCGAAGCTTTCTTTTTATTATTATACCATCTGATGATTTGCCCATACAAGTATGCTTTGGGTATATTTATTTTTGATGTAAATCGAGACACATCCACCTTTTGTAGTAGCTGGTCTAATTGTGTGGAAGGCATTACCTTACACTATCTTTGTGCTCTCTGTGGCTTTATACCATATCTCAGTGCCTGCAAAGACATCAACATTCTCTAGGTGAAGAGATATTCTACGGAATGCAGTTTTTTGTTTAGACTCCGAGCATTGAGAGGTATTACCTTTAGATTTTCTTGGTTTTGATTTGCTACATCGGAAGTATTTTCAGTTTGGCACCATGTAAAAAAGGCACTACTAGGGAAGACAAAGTTGTATCTAATATTTGAAAGCCTAGAATGGAGAGGTGCAGACCATCCCTGGCAAAGCAGTGTGGTCTGTTAACTATCTCCTTCTATCCTGACAAATATTGCACCCCCTTAGAATGGCACCAGAAACTAAGCAGATGATTAAAGTCTGTCATCTTGAAATGTCTCCTCCTTTGCTTTAGCATACTCCCCAGAAGCATTGCTCCAGGCACAAAAACTCCCTCTGAATGGAGAGGACAGCTTCTATAATTAACATGGATAACATTAGATTTTCATGCACCATTTTGATAGAATAATTGCTTTTTTACAATTCCTGTGGGAGGACTGTGTAGCTAATCTAAAAGTGTAGCCATTTGTATTAAAGAAAGACTCCTATTTACACTGCATGTAATACTACTGTTTTCACAGCAGTTGCTATTTGTGTATTACTTCTGACCCCCTTCACCTGCTTGAAATCTTAAGTTTTTACATACAATATGGGCTGAGAGTCCTAAGGAGGCAATCTGCATTGTGGTGCATTAAGCCTAAAAGATATTTTTCAATAAACTTAAATAGATGTAAAATGAGCACCTAGGTGGAAAGTGCATTGTTCACTTACTTTTGCTTATATAGCCTCTTTAGGGTGATCTGGTGTAAGACCAAGACAAAGTCCTTGCCAAGGAGGTAATTTTTCACTGATGAAAGCACACACAATCACCAAGTGTTCCCTCCCAGTAGAAGAATACCTGGTCTTTGCTTTGTTTAGTTTGCATGTTAAAACTTGCAGTGACAGCACTGGTCCCAGACCGTCTTTTGATGCATCAGGGTAAACTAAAGCTGTAGATGCTAAAACAGGTGCTAAAGATAATACTTCAGTCAATGGTTTGAAAATATGTTTTGCCAATACAGTCCATTTTACTTTAGGAGGTTTTTCTCCTTTGTCAAATCTGTAAAAGGGCAGACTATAGATGCAAAATGGGGCACATCAGTAGTACCCAGCAAATGTCCTCAGTTGTTTTTATTCACCTCATTCCAGCTGTACTTCTAGCTTTTGCTGCTGGGGTCTGACGACTCTTCTTTCTATCATATATCTAAATATTTTACTCATGTCGTTTTGAGTTGCTCTTCAAGGCACTATCTGTCAGTACAGCTTGTACCAGTTTAGCACAGCCTGTGTGTTAGTTAAATGGGAGTTCTTGTCACCAGTGTGTATTATGACACATTGGGCATGTGAGCAGCATGACATCTGCCCAAGGGGCTATAATCCTGGAAAGGTAACAGTGACAGCATGTAGTCCAAAAGGAGGGGGAGTATACACGAAGTAAGTCCTCTAAATTTGAAAAAACTTGCATTTTCCATAGCTTCAGTTGAAAGAGGGTTGTGCCACTTCCCTCTTGTCAGATCTAATGTGGTCAGAATATTGCCATCACTAAGCTCTCTACACTTTCATCCACTTTATCGAGTCGCTATCAAATGTGAAAAGCTGTTCAGCTTCTCAAAATCAGTACGCAAATGTATTGTTCCAGCAGACATTGAAGCTAATGATATGGGGCTATTCTACTTGCTTTTTGTCTCCTCCATCTCCCCCATTTTAAGCAGAGTTTGTGTTCCATCTTGCATTGCCTTTTTCTATTACTCTTATATTAACCTTTCTCCAAGAGTGGTCTCAAAATGAATATGCAAAACAATTCTGCTACCAGCAATTTATTTGTTATGCAGTATTCCTTTCGAGTCTGCCCACTTTGAGATAAATTATAGCGGATAGCATGTAAATACGTCTAATTTCCTGCACATGATATAACTTCAGTGCAAAGGACTTTAACTGTGATTGAGTTGCATCACGCCAATATAAATTTAAAGTTAAGAAAACTAACTTCTCATATTATTCAACACTTTGTTTCTGTTTGTAACTTCTACTGCCATGACACAGAGAAAGACCCTAGTGTGTGTTGAGTGTTCTTTACTCTTATCATCTTTAACAAATAAATATGTCCCACTTGGGTGTATGTGTACACCTTAATCAGAGTGCTTGTGTTTGATGAAATTCAGATACAGATGCGATATATTTCTTAAAGACCGATAATATCCCATGATTTTCTCCAACAGCATGACATTCAGCTAGATTCATTTCATAAAAATAAATACATTGCCATGTTACGGCTCATTGGGGTGTGGCCTTGAATATTGAATTATCAGTCAACCTTTCATTAAGGCAACTTTCAGATCAGTACTGGCTTAATGTGTACTCAACAAAATGAACTTGCTTGCCATTAGTATTGCTGATTTATTTTATTTCTACTCCAACAGACACACACACACACACACACACACTTTTGTTGTTTGTTTTCTGTTCCACACTTTTTTTTCATGACATCAAATACTTTACACATTTTATCTGACAATTTCACTGAAACCCACTGACAGCCATTTTCCCAGTCTCTACTGATAGGTCTTCTTACTACATCTAGATCACTGATAATTTTATTCCTATAACTGCCCTAGAAGGATACTTTTGTACAAGCTTTATCATAATTCGAATGGACCTCCATCATGTTTTAATTATATTCACTTTCAACAATCATGCTGTCATTTCTATGTACTTTTGTAATCAGTGACTGTACTGAAGTGGATCTGTAGAATCATAATCTGAAGAAGAAGAGAAAAGGCTAGTTTGAATGAGGACTGCAACCCAATGCATTTTTACTGAAATGTAATGTTCTTTGGAATGATTATAGTAAGTAATAAGTGTGGGGTGCAGCCCCTTACCCATCTAGCGAGACTGTTGGTTGCACCAGAAAAGGTATATATCGCTGGTTCTTACATTTGCTGCTTTTTTTATTTTGTCAGAATTTGTTTAAGTGATTGACTCCCCATCTAGATTGATTTAGCTCCCCATGATCTAGAACAGATTGTTAGTTTTGGAGAAGGAATGATTTAATGCATTTCCCTCATTATTTCCAGTGACCTTAGGCTATGCCTTCTGGATGCATTTGACACTGCTTTCAGGATTTTTTCTGTGGCTATAGAGAGGACATCCTTTCACTTTGTTTCCCCTCCATTCAGTTTTCATATTTCTATTCCTTACAAAGCTATGCCATAATGCAACAGGCAATGGCCAAGTAAAACAAAATCATATAATGATGCCTGAAAAAATCTACCATTACATTTAACATTCACATATATAGCACTCTATAGCTCCATCTTCTGTAATTCTACTACAGAGTGATAATTCACATAATATTCTTAAGTGTATCTGTTTTTGCATCATTATTCTATTTTTTTGTCACATATCATATGACTCAGAATGATGGCAGCATTTGCTCTGTGTCTTTATTTCTGTTTTTTTGTATGCATTTTCATTGGGTTCCATGTGTGATTACCTCTGGTACTTACATCTATTTACTTATCACTGTAATATCACTGTTTGCTTAAATGCAATTTTCCACTCAGAATGGAAATATAGCATAGCATACTATTTTACTGTATATTTGCAGACCTGCATATAGATGCACAGAAAGCTAGACAGGAAGATATATGCATACAAAGATACATACATACATTCATACATAAATGTGACTAATTATGGATCTTCACTGTAGGATATGTCTGCATTTCAGTAAAGTATCTGAACTCTTGCTATTTGGTTTCAGTAAGCACAATATGCTTAATTTATTTTACTGTTAATACCGCAATGACCAGTATTGTCCAAACCATGCCTTTGGCAAAGCGCTTCCCCCTCTTTTTTTTTTCCAAGAAATAACATTTTACTGGCCAGCATTTGTATCTAGATTTATAGCTACTCTGCTGTTTTCTTAAACATAGGAAAACTAACTGCAGATTGAAAGGAATACTTGCTCTTTTTCTTTCTCATATTAAAACAAAACAACATTTTGTTAACTTCCCAGGAATGCCCATAGGAACCTATGCCCTTACCACAGTAATGTCACTCTGAAGCTTACATTTTTTATGGTCAGCCATCGGAGTGTCTAGTTTTAAAGATGCAATAATTTCTGTAAGTTTATCTAAGCAGAAAAATATGCAGAACTATAATTTTATGCTCATTGTTGTTCAGTTATTTGAGTAGATAGTGGAATCTTTTATTTAATGTCTGTTCTCTGCTATGCTTTTTATAGTGTCCAGTGCTGCACGCATGCATGCACACACGCACACACATGTATACATAAAATGAGAGTAGGGTAAGTTAGTGAAAGGCACAGGGTTGTGGCAAAAAGAAAACATGAACTTTCTTAACTTTTTTTGTGAAAATGATGGCCATTTAATAAAAACATCAACAGTACATTTACTTATTCTTCATGATAATGGACTGTTTGGAATGGACCCCCTACGTTATGAAGAAAATCAGACAACACACTCAATACGTAGGCACAGTCCTATAAATACTAAATACTGCACAAAATAACATTAAATGCATCTGTTCAGAAAACAAGTTAGAGAAATAATTGTTTACTGTAAACAAATCAAAATTCAAAGCAGGGAACAGCATCACATAATGTATTATATATTACATAAGAAAATGTGGTGGTTTGTCCATGTAGAGGAAAAAGAAAGAAAAAAAAATTACAGAAAACAAAATATCATTACGATGCTCATTCTCATAGGGAGGAAGTATATGACTGTTAAATCAGTGCTTTACTTTGCATTAAAGTATAATGTGTAATGGGAAAAATAAGTAAATGGAATGGAATAGTATTAATTGCCTTCAGGAAGAGAAAAAAAAGATTGACAAACTGTGACCCAGTAAAATAAAACTTGCATTGGAATGTAATAATGAGTCAACAGACTAGTGAAAATGTATAGCAGCAACAGATCAAATAAAGTGGCCCAATCATTGCACCTATAAGTATTAGGATTAGCTTTTCTAAACTGAACTAAATCAAGGTGAGATCAAGAGTTATTGTAAACAAAACATTCTAAAGATAGGAGGTAGACATTCAGATCTCTCCAGAATGAGAAAAGTCTTTGATTGATTGATTGAAAAGTCAACTATAATCAGAAAATCTTTCAGCTTAGTGAGTTTTTTTGACAGAAGTAGAGCTCTAGGTCAAGGCTGCAGAACATGTGTAGAAAAGTAATGATCATGATTGTTTACTTTGTTTCCATGTTGCTGAAGAACCCCGGCACCTCAAAAGTTCAGCTTGCAATGCAGGCTGAAAATCAGGCCACAGCATTGGGGCAAAGTATACAATAGTAACAGAGCTGAAGATCTAGGCAGACTTTACCATATCAAAAACCATGGTGAGAACTATCAAAATATATTCAATTAGAAGACCTCTATATTTGAAACATTTCAATGAGTAAAGTAGTGAAGTGTGTCAGAGAATGCCACCTGTCTTGCCCAAAAATGTAAAACCAACTTTTTGATAAAAAAAATACTACCAGTATTGAGAATATCTGATAGCATCCAGAAGGCCTCCATATTTCTTCCAGAGGTGATCCCATCCAGATGACTGTGAAAATACTCTTCACAGCAGTGAAGTCATCCAAAGTACTTCTATCAGGAATATCCCAATGGCCATTAGAGTATTCCATCTACTGGTGAACTCATGCTACCTGCTGGATAGCTCACATCCGTCAAAGATGTTTTAATCATACAATCACATGATGCGTGGTAATAGAATGCTCTCTTAATATTTTTTCAAACTATGGTAACATGATATTGCTAGGATGTTTAAGGTAGATTGTGTGGGTAAAGATGTTTCATTGAAATAATTTTAGAATTCCATACAGTTGGGTCCAAAGCTGTAAGAAGAGGAACAGTTCACAATGTTTTATTATTAAAATAAATGCTATATAAAGATTCATAAATAAAGAGTAAGGTGCCATCAGTTGTTGGACATCATGGCATTACATGCATAAATTAGGCTTAATTAAGCCATTAAAAGCAACAATCAGATTTTGCACTGAAAAGTCTTAAATAAATATATAACATTCTATACATTCAGTGACTTTAGAATCATTTATTATTACTAAATAGGCTTAATATAAGCACATTTACTTCATTTGCTTACATATATTCTACATAAATAGCCCAGAAAAATATATGTTAAAGAAATCTATATTCATATATAATGATAAACAATTATAATCCAGTAAATTAGTTCTAAAACTTCGACGGTATAAGAATAAAGGCAAGCACAACATATTGCTGAACATTATGTCAAGTCATATACATACAGAACTGAAGTAAGAAAGTTCACATGCAGAAATTGGTAATAATAAATAGTTCTAAAGTCACTGAATGTATAGAATGTTACATATTTCTTTAAGACTTTTCTGTGCAAAATCTGATTGATTGTTGCTTTTAATGGCTTAACTAAGCCTTATTTATGATAGGTAGGCTGTATCATGTTTTTATTGGATTTTTAATTATAAAGGATGTGATATCCGGATGAGAATTTTATTAGCAATGAATAAGGACTTTTGTCTGAAAGCTTTGTTTTTATTAAAAGTATATTGTTACAACGCTGTGGAACTTTCTTCTGCTTGGTGCTTTATGTTCTTTCTTGTTGGTTCCACTTCATCATTGGTTCACTTTGTGATTCTTTGTTTATTATATACATAAAATCATTATCTGTCAATAATTTCTTAATATGCACTGTTTTTTTTCTGTTTGATTCAACATTGATTTAATTAAACAAAGACGTACATTACTTCACATGACAAATGACCTTGCATATAATAACAAGAATAATTGTTACAGCAGGAGTACCCATACCTCTCAAATACCCAGAGTTTTGCAGAATGTCAAGCTTTTTGCTTCATATTTTTTGTCTGTTTCTCATAAAATGTGTGGTTTTCTGGCAAATCATTTTGGATAGAAGTCACTAAATCATGACAGTCATTTGAGTTTTAGACTTCATATCATTCAGAAAATGTATGCCAAAGCAACATCTGTTATTCTAGCAACTTTCTAAGTTTATAAGAACAATTTTTAAAAACTATCCCTGTTTTAAGGCCTTTGCCCCCAATTGTTTTTGGCTTTTCATAGATTTTTTGAGCAAAGAGGTTAAGAGATATGGGTGTACCTGTTCATGTGACTAAGGTCATTGACATGGTTAAACACTCTAGAGTTTTAACTGCAGTTTAAAAACCTTAATTTTAGTCATAACACAATCATATAGCTAAAAAAACTATGTTATACTAAGACCTTTCCAGTTTTGTGCTGATGCAACCATTTTAAAAAATGCTATCATGGCTTGTAGGTTACCACTGGGTTCAGTGGCGGGACCACTTTTTAATTTTTCCTTTTTACTAATGATCTAAAAATTAATCTTCCACGCACAGACTTTTAATATATGCAGATGAAATTATTCTGAACTCAGACAATTTCTTATCTCTCTTACAAAATAAAACAAAGTACAACTTTACAAAAAATGGCAGTGGACAAAATATTAACCTTTCTATAAATTCAAAATCAACAATCATATTTTACAACTTACTACAAAGACTGAGCAGAACTCCACTGAATCTTATGTTTATCAACAGAAATACTTTGGACTGCTTTCAGATTCCACCATCTTTTTTGAGACACACAGAAACAGTCACATATAATATCCTGATCCACTGAAACTATATCATAAATTAACTCTGCTCATTCTCTCTCTTTCTCTATGCAGAGGCAAGGTATACTATACTCAGAAATATTCAACTTACTAGGTTGGAATACCTGCCTCTCAACCTGTGCCCTTCCATTAATAACCATAATCTGCAAAACACTGCTAATAAAACTTGATGTATTGCTTTGTTCACACTTATCAATGTGAACTATTAAAAACTGCAATAAAGCAACAACCTCTTCTTTAGTATTATTAAAATCAAATATTGCCCAGCTTATATGCTCTAGGATTTCAGTCAAAACACCAAACAATGCCAGAGCAGCAAAGATTGGGAAGAGTGTGGAAAAGCAATTCACAAGGCCACAATAAAAGGGCATATGCATGGTTCTCAAATATACAACAAAGGATTAGGATTTTTATTTGGATGTGTTTGCATAGATTTTATAATACTCTAAGCAGATATCAAAAATGACCTCAGGTAGACATCAAATGTTCAGGAAGAAAGAAGTAAATGGGAACGTATGTTCTGGGAGTGTAAGAATTTGGCAGGTCAGGTGTGTATATGACTGCAACTATGGAAATGGTTCTTTTGAGCAAGGACACATCATCTGAATTGCCTACACATAAGTAAGGCCTTGTAAAGTTTAATTCTGGTGGCTGCCAAAAATGATTACTAGAAGATGGAAATCAAAATCTGTATCAACTGTATTTGAAGTACTGAGTGTTAAAGAAGCGACAGAAGAACTGGAAGAGGGATCTTTAGAAAAGGCAAGGAATAAATTACATATAAATAAATGGAAATTGTGAGAACAATGCATACAGAATAATGTTCAAGAGGATGAGGATTGAGGTGTAAGGGAAGGCAGGAACTGAATAAATTATGTAGTGTATGTAAGAAAGAAAATATATGTGATGTATAATATATGTAAAAGTGGAAAATTGTTAATATGGCTTGTTTTCTTTTCTGTTAATGTATTTTTCACTATGACTTACAGTAAGTAATAATTTAATAAAGGTGCTTAAAAAAACAAACTATGTCTAGAGAAAAACAATAATGGCACTTTCATTCTTAACAGACCACCCTATGAACCAAACTAACAAATGACATAGCCTTTTAAAAATCTGGCTACACCCCATTATGTAACCACAGTGCTCTAGAGAAGTTGAATCCTATAAATACTCTGCTGGAAAGGAGTCCACTACGAATAATGACTTCACATAAAAGTGATATTGATTGCTCTAACCCAAAACATCTAAAACACTGGGGGGTCATTTTTGAAAACAGCAACACTCTTAAGGTCAGACGACATAAAATGTGCTTTATGCAGGGGCCAATCTTCGATTCAATCCTATATGGGGGCAGTATCCCATATCCTCAAAATAATATATGCATACACATATTTGTATGAATGTCTGACTGTAAATCATCTACTTTTCTCCTGAATGCACAATACCTACACAAAAAAGACTAAATACAAGAAACTTCAATGACAGTAATCCTGACTGTTAAATCATGATCAGACACTGTCTGTATAGTAGTACTGTTAGGTAAAGGGTGCTTTGCAATGTAATATAAAGGGCTAGGGTTTGTATACATGAGTAAATATAGCACTGGTAGGGGCTATACTCTAAATACTGATAAAGAAAAATATATTTACTGCCTCAGTTCTCCATTTGGCTATTGGCGGGGTTGATTTGTGCGGAATAAGATAACCATCACTTTCTAATTATATGAAGCATGCATGTGATTTTGAGGATTTTGCAAAAGCTTATTGGATCAGTAAGGTTTGCAGAATAGAACACACACTAAAGAAAGAGAGTTCTGTGGGATGGAGTCTAAAGAAAAAAAAGTAAACAAGGCTGCTTTTATAAAATAATACAATATGAAAGGACAGACACTGAGAAAATACATTTTCTATGGAAATTATGAGAGTTTTATATTTATATATATATATAGAGCTGTGGTGGTGCAGCAGTTAGCACTGTCGCCACACAGCAAGAGGTTCTCCTGCTCGATTCTTGGTTGGAGCGCCTTGTGTGTGGAGTCTGCATGTCCTCCCCGAGGCCGAGTGACATCTAAAGACATGCAAGTAGGTGCATGCGTGAATGGGTGTGCCTTCTTTGAAGGCTGGGCATCGGGCTGGCAACTCGGCACCGTAAAAATCCACTGCCAATCATTAGCGAACTAGACTTCCACTGTGGCGATCCCTAACCGGGAAAAGACTAAACACTTTTTTATATAGGTATATAGATATAGATATATATATATATATATATATATATATATATATATATATACACACATATACAGATAGATATAACAATATTAATTTACTATAATCCTATGGTTTCATTTTCATTTTATTGTTTTGAAGGTTTCTGCTTATAGACCAAAGACCGATAGACAGATATTATATGCATTACAAGTAATGGAAATTGTTATGGAGTAGTGAGATAATGCTGTAGGCATTACCAAATGCAGGGCATGGATTACAAAGTTTTGCTATAAATTAAAGTTGATGGTAAGACAGAAGCATAGTGGGATATGCTACATTTCCAATTATCTTTTATGTAGAATGATATATTACAAAAAGGTCAGTTAATCTTAGGGTACAGACTAACCTACACAGAATCACGTACTGTTATTTGTTCTTCATTACTAGTATGACAGTACGCTGTGTACAAGATGGAGCCAAACTGAATGCAAACACCACAGTGACTAAATCAGAAGACCACATTGCGTATTACTTTTCAGACATCTACTTTATTATCTTACTGACAAGCAGATCAGGCTAGACCAGTCCTAATTAAATCCCTCTCAAACACATATCCAGGTTATGATACTGTAATGGCTAAAATTGCCTGCTGTTGGACTATTTTCATAGGTTCATAGGTAGGTAGGTACTAGGCTATTGGCACTAGGGCCTATATAAGCCTAGCCAAAAAGGTACCCTGGCTTTCGCCACCCAAGGAAATAATTTTCCTGTGCCCTTATCAAGTAGAGTCCCAGAGGTGATCCCCAGGGTGAATTTCCTATTTCCCATCCAATCATCAAGATTTTTCTTGAAGAGTGCTAATGAGGAGCTTTGTTTGATATAGATAGGTAGTTTGTTCCAGAGGATGGGAAGTTTCTAGGACAGGAATCTATCCCGCCAGCATGTTCTGTTTATTGTGGTGACAAGGTTTAGGTCCCTAGAGCGTGTAGCTTGGAGGGATTGGGATTTCTTTAAGTGGAGCATGTCCAGCAGCTCTGGGTATGACATAGCTTTGTATGTCTGGCAGAGATCACCACTGAGTAGGCGATATGCGACGGAGTAAAGCTGGAGTTTTTTGAGACCATCTGTGTAGGGCATCTGTTTGAGGCCGGTAAGCCTCTTTGTGAGTTATTTCTGCGGCCTTTCCAGTTGCTGTACATGTCTTGTGAGGTACATACCAAAAGAGGTGCTGTACTCTATAATGGATCTAATGAGTGACGAGTAGAGGGGAACACTGACTGATTTTTTTCCTGGATGAGAAACCTTTTGTGATGAGGTGTGCCATGTGGAAGGATTTCCTGACTACTGTGGCGATGTGACTAAACTCTTTGTAAAGGGACTTCTGGTTAATCAATTGTTTTACCTATAATATCAAAACAGCAATAAACCAACAGCTACATCCTCAACATGATTATCTTTCTAGAGTCTATATTACCAGATTGAAACTTTAGTTAATAGAATAACTAAAGATCGATCTGGTAATATTGAAATCTAAAAAAATGCAAATGGCCGATTTAACGCATGGAAAGGATTCACTTGGCCATATTAAAAAACATTTTTAAATCTAAATCAAGTGGGGGGCTGTGCCCCCCACCCCCCCTAACTAAATATACCAACTCCAAGATCGCTCTACATTGGAAGAAAGGGCATAATCCGCATAATGGACAAGGGAATTCCTTTCCTGAGTGAAATCTTCTGTTCGCAGTTTTTGGATTTCGATGTTACCAGATCGATCTTTAGTTATTCGACTAACCAAAGTTTCGATCTGGTAATATAGACCCATCTTTCTAACCTGGGAATTCAAACTTTTTAATGTGAATTTACTATGCATGTTTATTCCCATACTCCATCCATAGCTGCTGGTGCATTACAGAGTGACAGATTGATAAGTTAAAATATCTAGCTAAAACAAAGAAGCAGTTTCAGGATAAAGGTGGCTGAATCTAAACAGTAAGACTTCCTTTAGCACACTTTCAAGGACCACCACAGCTAAATTCAATGTTATTCTTTTATTCCAATATTATAAAACAGTGCAGAACAGTATAAAAGCTTTTGTTATATAAGTTAAAATATGCTTGCTCGAAGCCACTGATGCATTTAAAAATATCCACATGAACTACCAATCCCTTTCTCAAAGTCATCACACACTCAAAAAAGAAAAAAACTCTTTCAGTTTTGTGTGTGGATATAAGTACCCAAGTAGTGCTAGTAATTCAAGTTATCTAGAAAACCCAGGTCATATCTAATACTTCATATCTGATAATTTTGTCCAGCTCATGTTATGTGATCTATCCTCAGCACCTTTCTCTTAATTAGTATACTTTATCTTTATATCCTTGTGATGTTTAAATCTCATTCAATATATGCCAGCTGATAACATGATTTTAATCATTTTTATTTTACATTTATTAAAAACACCTGTACACTCCTCACCATGGCTATGTCACCATCAGTAATGCCAAGAAATACAGGCATTCTTTAATGAGGCTTAGACAATGGGCAAACTGTACATCAATACCATGAATGGAGAACAAGCGTTCTCCAGCAGGGTATTAATGTACAAGTAATGCCCCCTGAGAAGAATAAGTTTGCCTCTTCACGGCTGCTTATCAAGCCACCGTGGAGCTTGGACTAAAGAAATGGAATGGCCTCCATTATTTTACACTCATTAAGCAGTGGTTTTGCTGTTTAGTGTGTGCAAAATATTAAAAAGAAGAAAAAAGGTAAGTGCGTGTGTTTATGTCCGTGAGAGTGAGCAAGCTGTTATTTTACATTTGCTAAGCAGCACTTTTCCCGTTTATCAAGTGTAAAATAGAAATAAAAAAGAAAATACAGTGTGTGTATGTGAGAGTGTATGCAAGTATGTGATTAAGAGAGAGAGAGAAATGATCGTGTGTCTGTGTTTCCACCTGCATGTGTGTGAATGGATGCATGATAGCAGAGAGACTGTGTGTATGTGAGAGAGTGAGAGGATGGAGAGAGTGAGACAGAAAACGAGACTGATGTGTGATGTGACTGAGTGCATGCATGTAAGCAGAGGTGACCGCCTGTGAGACAGATCAGGCGAGTGAGACAGAATGCGTGTGAAAGCAGAATAGACAGTGCATGCGTGAATGGGAGAGAAATGGGCTGTATATAAAATTGTTGTTTCACTTACTTATTTTTTAAGGACTATGTTACTTTTTTTTTATAAATATTTGATGTAAAATGCTTCCTCCAACACCATTATCATATACTACAACAAGTTTGAAACAGTAGGTGGAGGAACTATTTTACATTAAAAAAAATATATATATATATATATATATATATAAAATAATATAGTCCTTAAAAAAATAAATAATCAAGTAAAGCACAACAACTTTACAGCAAGCCCATTGTCTAAGTGCAATAATGCCCTCCAGGGTGTGTGTTAATGTGTAATTAATGCCCTTCCAGTGGTGTAGAGCCCCTCCACATGCAGCGTCGGGCCTCATAACATCCCTGGGCGGGCATTAATTCATAGGTTCATAGGGTGGTACTAGGCTATTGGCCCTATGGCCTATACAAGCCTAGTCATTACAATTCCCTGGCTATTTCTTCCCACAATATTTACTTCCCTGGAGCCCTGTCTAGCAGGCCAACAGACGTGATCCCTGGGGTGAATTTCCTATCTCCCATCCAATCGTCAAGGTTCCTTTTGAAGAGGGACAAAGAGGCACTCTGCTTGATATGTATGGGTAGTCTATTCCAGAGTCTGGGGAGTCTCTTGGTCAGGAACCTATCCCTTTAGCATGCTTTGTTCATTGTGATGACAAGGTTTAGATCCCTGGAGCGTGTGGTTCTGAGGGATTGGGATTTCTTTAAGTGTACATGTCCAACAGCTCTGGGTTTGACATGGCCTTGTATGTTAAGCAGAGATCACCTCTGAGTTGATGATATGCAACAGAGTATAGCTGGAGTTTTTTTATATGGTCAGCATAGGGCATCTGGTTTAGGCCAGTGATTCTTTTAGTGAGGTATTTCTGCGGCTTTTTTAGCTGTTGCAAATATCTTGAGTGGTACATATCAAACGGGGCACTGTAGTCTATAATTCTAATGTGGGATGAGTACAGTGGGACAAGGACCTCCTTTTTTCTGGATGAAAAGCCCTTAGTGATGAAGTATGCCACATAGAAGGATTTCCCGACTGTTGTGGCTATGTGGTTATCAAAGATGAGACCACTGTCCACCTGTGTCCCTAAGTCTCTTATAACACTTTCAGTCTTTAGTGTACTGCCACTTATGTGGTAATTCATGGGTACATGTTTTTTCCCAAAGGGGATAACTGTACATTTCTTGGCATTGAGCTTGAGCCCATGGCTCTGGCACCAAGCATCTGTTTCTGTAAGGCCCTTTTGTAGAGTATCCACATCATTTGGCGATTCAATAATGGCTCCCAGTTTGCAGTCATCTGTGAACTTTGTTAGCCAGAGTCCCTTAGTGTTGGCCTGTACTTTAGAGAAGTAGATGCCAAACAAGAGCGGTCCCAGGACTGAACCCTGAGGTACTCTACTTGTCACTTGTCTAGAGCTGGATTTCAAGTCGGCTACTTTTACAGTGTGGGTTCTGTCAGTAAGCCAGTTGGCAACCCATCGAGTGACTTAGGGATTAATGCCCAGCTTAGTAAGTTTATCTATGATTCTAGAGTGGGCGATGGTGTTGAAGGCCTTGGCAAGGTCCAGATAGGCTTTGTTGACCTCCTTACCCTCATCCACAGCTCTGCAGACTGATTCGAAGAAGTCAGTCAGGTTCAGGAGACAAGATTGGCCCTTCACGAACCCAAACTGGGTGGGGTCCAGAGTTTGAAGGTTGCCAATGTTTATAAGTTCCATGATAATACGTTCCATGGCCTTGCAGATCAGGCTCATCAGACTGATGGGGCAGTAATTCCCAGGATCCAAGGTAGATCCCCCCTTGTGGAGTGGGATAACTGTAGTTCTGTGCCACTCAGTGGGCATGAAGCATGAGGTGAGGCTATGATTAAACATGATACGTAGGTGAGGTGCCAGTTCATTTTGTAGTTCATGTAGTACACAGCCCGGGATGTCATCTGGTCCCATGAATGCTGTATTCTTAGCTTAGGAGAGTGCGGTTTTTACCTGTGTGGCCATTATTACTGGAATTTGTCAATCTTTCGGTATTGAGAGGGGCACTATAGGGGGTGAGAGGAGGGTGAAATTGGCACTGAATCAATCTGCCAGAATATTGGCAATATCCTTGGGATCAGTATATTTAATGCCATTCTTTTGTAGCTCAGAGCAGATCTGAGCATTGCCATTTAGATTCCTGAGATATCTATAGCATGCCTTGTGGTTGTCTTTGGAATCTTTGGCAATTTTATTTTCATAACTATCTTTGGAAGACTTTATGAGGGATCTCAGCTCCTTACTGAGGCTGGTAAGGTAGTTTTTTGCATCCTGGGATTCTCCTCTTTCCTGCAACAGTTTCTTCCTTTTGTTGTAAAGTTTGCTTATGACAGGGGACCACCAGATTGGCTTCCTTTTTTAGGAGGAGAGCATCTTGGTTCTATTTGGGATGGCACGATTCATGCATGAGTGGATGTGCTCGTACAGTGCCTTAGTACAGGATTCAGCAATCGAACTTTCAGTTCCCGTCTGCATGGGTGTCATGAAGTTTGTCACTTCTGACTTGAGTAGCATGAATTTGGCTTTGGAGAAGTTTTTTACGGAGGTTTCCTTACTGGGGGATAGGGGAGGGATGTGGATGTCAAGGGTGATTAGCTTATGGTCAGACCTGACCAACAAGGGGGTGATGATAGGTGTGGAGCATCGATTTCCCATGTTGGTAATGACCAGGTCTAGGATATTGGAGCCCCTGCTGGGACTATGGATTAGTTGATCCAAGTCATTGGAATTTGTGAATTCCAAGAACCATTGGGCAAAGGTGTTGAAATATGAGTAGTTTTCCCAGTTAATGGCAGGGTAGTTGAAATCACCCAGTATTAGGGTGTTTGGTTATATCTTAATATTTTCCAGTATGTTTAGAAAAGTGTAGTGAGAATCTTGGGGAATGGTGGGGGATCTGTAGCAAGCTACAGTTTGGGTTGCAGTCTTACCTACTGTTAGTTGCACCTGGAGAATTTCAGATGCATTGTGTTGGGCAACTAGCCTGGTGGTGTGAATATCCTTGGTGAATATGGACACTCCTCCACCTTTAGTGTTTCGGTCCTGGTTTGGTGGCCGAAAAGTGTGGTAAGAGTTGTAGCCTTGTATTGCAGGGGTGGTCCCTGGAGCCCTGAAATCAGGTCTCAGTTATTGCACAAATATCGATGTTCTCCATTTTTAGGAGTGCCTTGAGAGAGTGCATTTTTAGGTTTAGACTTCTAGCATTGAGTAGCATTACCTTCAGATTTTGCATGCTTGTACCCATTACGATGGTGGTTTTGTCTTTTGAACTTTGCCTAAAAAAGGCACTATAGGGGTGGCAACAGCCTTAGCCAGTAACCTGAATCCCAGGGGCGACAGCCGCAGACCATCTCTGGCAAAGCATCGTGGTCTGTCAATCATGTCATCCCAGGCAGACAGATACTGGAACTCTTCTGAATGACACCAGAAGCATAGCCAATTGTTGAAGTCAATTATTTTGTCCTTATACTGTGGTATCATTCTGGGTGAAGGAAGAATGCTACTCAGGGCTAGAGTCATACCTGCCTGGGCCACATGATCCGAGAGCTCTTCCATGTCTCTTTTCATGTAGTCATGTAGTCCAGGGAGGTATGTCTCAAGTCATTTACTCCAACATGGACAATGACAAAGTCATATTTGTACTTGTTGTGGAGTGACTTGAGTGCATGTGTTATGTTGCGGATCATGGCAACCGACAGGCAGCTGACTGTAATTTTCTCCTTGTTCAGCCTGGTGAGTGGGACATCAGTGTGCCTGACTACAGAGTCACCTATGACTAAAGTGTTGCGTACGCTGTCTTGCCTTAGGGGCTGTTGTTGGGCAGCACACTGGTGTTGTGAGCTATGTGACACTTTGGTTGTGATTGGTGACACATTAACACACACCCTGTCGTGCATTATTGCTTGCATGGAGGGCTGAGTAGGTGCAGTGAGATCAGGAAATAGCCATACAGATATCTGAAAAAAGGTGGTAAAGCTGTGCTTTTGAAAATCAGGAAAATAATTCTCTGTGGGTTCTCTGAATGTCAGACTTTGCATTACAGACTAGAAAAAAACTCCTCTAACTACACATTGTGTAAACAGATGGTTATTGTAGAAGCACTTGAACATGCCAAACTACCAGCAAATAACATAGGGTGCAAAGCATTTATAAGACATTTTTGCAGTGATGCAACTCTCCTTGAGTCTTCTCTTCCCACTTATATTATCAGTCTCACCCCAAATCACTGCATCAAGGAGTGATCACTGATAGTCCAGATTTTCTGCCTCATATTTCTGGTCTGTTCCTTACAGAATGTGTGATTTTCTAACAAATCACTGAGGACTGATGTCATTAAATTATGAAATATATGAGTTTCAGGCTTCATGTCCATCAGAAAAATGAACATGATAATAGCTCAAGATAGTAGGCAGTTGGTCACAATGTTATAAAGAGAAAGTACACCGATTCAGCAGTGCTGAGGATAGAAAATAGTACACGAGCTGGACAAAATTATCCAATATGAGGTATTAAATATGACCTGGGTTATTATAGAAACTTACTAATTTTATAACAGCAATATTTAAAACCTGTCCCAATTTTTGGGTTTTTGTCCCCCCATTATTTTAAGCTTTGTCCAAGTATTTTTTTGCTAAGAGGTCGAGCAGTATGCTGATAGAAAGATGTAAACCTCTTTCACTCACTTTGTTTAGGTCACTGCAAGACTGGACTAGTCACTAAATAGTATATTTTAAGCACTACGATCTCGCTAATAAGAAAACAAACAAGCAACAAAACCATGTGATCAACTGCCTGCCATCTTAGGCTATTATCACAGGATGCAAACACAACTGTAAAATGTGATCAGGTGATGTAAGTGACTGAGTGGAAGCCTCAAGATCCTAATTTCATTCAGATGATCATGGTTTGAAGCAAGGTGTGACAGCCATAGAGGAAAAAAAATGCCTTAATCTAATGTATAATAAATGGAATGGAGAAGATGAAATTACTGGCATCAGCAGATGTGGGAGTGCTGGTAAAAGCATTGTGTATCATTAGTTATCAGATTTTATGCTGAGCAGATGAAGAATTGCAAGAAATTATCTGCTGTGCTTTGTACTACTTCAAGGTGGTTGAGTAGTTCTAGGAGGTTTTGCCTTTTACTTCCAGAGTATTTCAAAATTGTAATGTCAGTTCAACTAGATAGGAGCACAGGGCAGGCTCCCTATCATAAGGATGCGACCCAAAAATGGTAGGTCACAAATGTCTGCAAAATAAGCTATACTTTAACAAAAAAAAAGTCAGTTTTGAAAAACAAACAGAACTAAGTTATTTTTACAGGGGGCTCCATTTCCCCTACACCACCTGACATAGAGGGCTTAACCTCCAAAATGCTCAGCAATATATACACATGTGCGCACACACACACACACACACACACACACACACACACCCATGCAGAATGGTGCAGTCGATATTATACGACTGCTAAAATAAAATGAAAACACTTGTTTTTGTCATAAAATGTTGTTTTTTATGAACATGCTAAAATTATGATTTTCTGTGAAAACATTTGTTGAGCTGCTACATATACACTAAACAATACAGTAAAGCATACAGCAGTGGAAACTGATATGAAGATACCTAGATAAATGCAGTTAAAAGGAACAACGCGCTAGAGATGTTTGTATTTCTGTGTAAAGGGCGTATTATGACTAGTGCTAAGGAGGCTTTCTTGACATTTAGCACCCAGAAATGAGACTGGATGGGATGTTGTCTAGCGATAGAGAAGAAGTATTGCAGCCAGACCAGTAACTTTTGGTAGTTATCAGCTAGAGTGTTTACTAGAAGGAGATTGTAGAGCAACAGGAAGACACCTGTAGATCTATTCTGAGGATTACTTGAACCTTGTGATTATCTGCAACCTTTGGAGGATATGAAACTAAAACTGTAAGAATCTGCTTTTAATCTATCTTTTTCCTGCTGCAAAATTAAGTTAGTTTTTTAGTTTACCTTTATACAAAGTTAAATAAACTTAAGTTCTCTCTCCAGCGTGCGCATTACTTACTCCAGTATATGTATATATATATATATATATATATATATATATATATGTATACATGTATATACGCGTTTATATTACCCTATCATATGATTTAAATAGCGAACACTATTTCATTGTACCTAAAATATCTAAACCACAAAATATCGAACATACAGAACAGAAAATTTTTTCCCAGGGAAATAATTTGCTGTTCCTAAACACAAACACACAACATAAGCACACCAAAATAAATAAACCACACACATACACTTAACAAAACCATAATTCTAACCCTACACTACTACCTATCCACTCACCTTAACCCAACCCAATCCTAACCCTAAAGCCCCTAACTACTGCACACTCACCTTACTCGCTCCCTAACCCTAATGTCCCTAACTATCGGACACTCACATTACCCCGATCCATTCCCACACTTACATTAACCCGCTCCATAACCTCCGTTCGCATACTTAACTTCCCCCAGTCTATAACCTTCCCACCACAGTAGAGTAAATAGCAAAGCCATGGAACGGACAACCGAAATCTTACCATAGATAATATTTTGAAGTTCCATGGCTTCGCTATTTTGAGTTTTCGACAAATCAGATTGATGTTATAGCATTCGAAGTTTAAAAACTTTGATACTATAATATAGACCCATATATATATATATATATATATATATATATATATATATGTATGTATATGTATATATATATATATATATATATATATATATATATATATATATATATATATATATATATATATATATATATATATATATATATATATATATATATATATATATATATATATATATATATATATATATATATATATATATATATATATATATATATATATATATATATATATATATATATATATATATATATATATATATTTAGTGTGTGTGTGTGTGTGTATTGCTCCACTCAAATTCAAAGATCATAGACTCTAAAGTAGTCTGACATCTGTTTAGCTGCAAAATATGGTTCATAGGTTGGTAATAGGCTATCGGCCCAAGGGCCTAAATAAGCCTAGCCAACAAGGTTCCCTGGCTTATGCCACCCAAGAAAGTTAATTTCCTGTGCCCCTGTCGAGCAGAGCCACAGAAGTGATCCCTGGGGTGTATTTCCTATTTCCCATCCACTCATCAAGATTTTTCTTGAAGAGTGCTAATGAGGAACTTTGCTTGACATAGATGGGTAGCTTGTTCCATACTATAGGAAGTCTCTGGGACAGGACTCTATCCCTCCAGCATGTCCTGTTTATTGTGGTGACAAGGTTTAGGTCCCTAGAGCGTGTAGCTTGGAGGGATTGGGATTTCTTTATGTGTAGCATGTCCAACAGATCTGGGTTTAACATAGCTTTAAATGTTGGGCAGAGATTTCCTGGGAGTAGGCGATATGCTACAGAGTAAAGCTGGAGTTTTTTGAAACCGTCAATGTAAGGCATCTGTTTGAGGACAGTAATCCTCATTGTGAGGTACTTCTGTGGCCTTTTCAGCTGCTGCAGATGTCTTGTGAGATACATTCCAAAAGGGGCATTGTACTCTATAATGGAATGGGTCTAATGAGTGCTGAGTAGAAGGGAACAATGACCTCTTTTTTCCTGGATGAGTACCCTTTTGTGTTGAGGTGTGCCATATAGAAAGATTTCCTGACTACTGTGGCAATGTGATTATCAAAGGAGAGACTACTGTCCACCTGGGTCCCAAAGTCTCTTATCACACATTTGGCATTAAGTAGACTGATGTTTATGTGGTAGTTCATGGGTACAGAGTTTTTACCAAAGGGGTTTACAATGCACTTTTTGGCATTGAGCTTGAGGCCATGCCTCTGATAGCAGCCATCTGTCTCAGTGAAGCCCTTCTGTAGGATGTCCACATCATTTGGGGACTTGCCTATGGCTCCTAGTTTGCAGCCATCTGAAAACTTTGTTAGCCAGAGGCCTTCTGTGTTAGCCTGTACTTCAGAAAAGTAGATACCAAACAGGAGAGGTCCCAGGACTGAACCCTGTGGTACCCCACTTGTCACTGATTAGAGGTCAGATTTGGAGTGTGCAACTTTTACATTGTGGGTTCTTTCAGTAAGCCAGTTGGCAACCCATCTTGTGATGTAGGGATTTATACCTAGTTTAGTGAGTTTAGCTATAATTTCAGAATGGGGGATGGTGTCAAAAGCCTTGGTGAGGTCAAGATGGTTGTGTGAACCACCTTACCCTCATCTACGGCTTTGGTGACTGCCTCAAAGAAGTGGATCAGGTTCAGAAGGCATGACCTGCCTTTCACAAACCCGAACTGGGTGGGTCCAGAGTCTGGAGGCTACCAATGTCTTTGTTTATGAGTTCCATGATGATACATTCAATGGCCTTGCAGACCAGGCTCGTCAGGCTAATAGGGCAATAGTTCCTAGGATCAGTGGTGGCTCCCCTTTGCAAAGTGAGATAACTGTTGCTGTGTGCCATTCAATGGGCACAAAGCCTGACATGAGAATATGATCGAACATGGTGCTTAGGTGGGGAACCAGTTTGCTCTGAAGTTCATGTAAAACGCAGCCTGGGATGTTGTCCGGTCCTCCCATGGATGTTGTGCTTTTGGTTTTAGAGAGTGCAGCTTTTACCTGCATAGATTTGATTACAGGTACTCTGCATTCTTCCTGTATAGATATGGACCCTTTAGGGAGTGAGAGAGGGGTAAAGTTAGCACTAATCCTATCTGCCAGGATGTTGGCAAGATCAGTTGGTTCTGTATTTTTTGTGCCGTTGTGCTGTAACTCAGAGCAACTGTGGGTGTTGCCATTGAGATTATTGACATAGATATAGAATGCTTTGTGACTGCCCTTAGAATCAGTGGCAATTTTGTTTTCATAGCTAGCTTTGGAGGATCATATAAGGGATCTCAGCTTCTTACTGAGGCTGACCAGGGAGCTCCTCCATTCATGGGATTTTACTCTCTTTTGCAACAGTTTCTTCCTTCTGTTGTAGAGTTTGTTTATGGCAGGGGAACACCAGATTGGTTTCCTTTTTTTGGAGGATAGCATCTTGGTTCTGCTTGGGTTAACACGATGCATGCACTTATGCAAGTGCTTATAGAGTGCATTTGTATAGGAGTCAGCAGTCGCAACTGTATTGTCCATCTGCATGGGTGTCATGGAGTTCACCACTTCTGTCTTAAGAAGCACGAAGTTGGGTTTGAAAAACTTTTTTACCATGGTTTCCTTAATGGTGGGTGGGGATGGGAGGCGGATATCTAGGGTGATTAGCTTATGGTCGGATCTGACCAACGAGGAGTTGATTTCAGGTGTGGAACACCGGTCTCTCATGTTGATAATGACTAGTTCTAGGAGATTGTTGCCCCTGGTGGGGATGTGTATAAGTTGATCCAGGGCATTGGAATTTATGAATTCCAGAAAGTGTTGAGTGAAGGAGTTGGCACATGAGTAGTTTTCCCAGTTAATGGTGGGGTAGTTGAAATCGCCCATTATTAGGGTGTTTGTTTGAACCCTAATATTTTCCAGTATATCAAGAAAAGAGGAGTGGGAATCCTGGGGCATGGTGGGGGATCTGTAGCAATCTGGACTGCAGTTTTGCCCAGAGTTAGTTGCACTTGGATAACGTCGGATGCATTATGCTGTGCAACTAGCCTGGAGGTGTGAATATCTGTAATGAATATGGACACGCCTCCGCCTTTGGTGTTCTGCTCCAGGTTAGATGGCCAAAAAGTGTGGTATGAGTTATAGCCTGGTAATGCAGAGGTGTTCTCTAGAGGCTTGAACCAGGTCTCAGTAACTGCACAGATATCAATGATTTCCATTTTAAGGAGTGCCTCGAGTGAGTGCATTTTGAGATTTAGACTTCTGGCACTGAGTAGCATTACCCTCAGTTTTTGCTTGCCTTTTCCTGTTATGGTGTTGAATTTGTCATTTAATCCTTGCCTAAAAAAGGCACCGGTATCCAGAATCCCAGGGGTGACAGGTGCAGGCCATCTCTGCCAAAGCATCGTGTCTATCGACCATGTCGCCCCAGGCAAACAGATACTGGATCCCCTTAGAATGACACCAGAAGCTTAGCCAATTGCTGAAGTCAATCATTTTGTCCTTGTACTGCGGTATCATTCTGTGTGATGGCAGGATGCTACTCAGGGCTAGGGTCATACCTGCCTGGGCTACAAGATCGGAGAGCTCTTCCATGTCTCTTTTCATCTAGTCCAGGGAGGTATGTCTCAGGTCGTTCACACCAATATGGACAATGACAGAGTCATATTTTACTTGTTGAGGAGTGACCTGAGTGCGAGGGTTATGTGGCGGATCCTGGCACCTGACAGGCAGCTGACAGTAACCATCTCCTTATTTAGCATGGTGAGTGGGACATCAGTGTGCCTGACTATAGAGTCACCTATGACCAGTGTGTTGGGTATGTTGATTTGCCTTATGGGCTATTTATTGGCACACTGAGTCTGTGGGCTGTGTCTCATTTGGGATATGTAGGGGGCGTGGAGGTTGCTTGCGTTTCTGCTCTGGAGGTCTCTGTTGCTTGAGCAGATTATTAGTGAGAGCCTCTGCAAATGTTTTTGTGTTTCTATGTGTGAATTTTTTGGTGGTGTAGATTTAGTGGGACTATGTGATGAGTGTGGCGTGGTGCAAGTGTTTACCTTCTCCTCTTGACTGTCAAGTTCAGTCTTGGTTGGAGCGACATTTACCTCCAGTTTGGCTAGATAAGTGCATCTCTCACAGGTTCTGGCCTTGGGTGTTAGGAGGAGAGGGTTGTCTGTGTACATGAGGCAATTGCTACATTGCCTCAAGATGCCCAGATTCATCAGATAGACGGGAGAGAACACTGGGAGCTTACCCTTGGACATGCCTGAATAAAAAACTACTTTTGTCTAGACAAGTGAGGAAAGTGAGTATAAGGGCTGTTTTTCTCTAAGCAAGTGAGAAAAGTAAGTACAAAAAACGGTTTTCCTCTAGGTAAAGAGGAATGCTGAGTGCTGCAGTAATTTGTAGCTTATTTAGTGCAAACAACACGTTCAGTGCTGAGCATGAATAAACAAATTAAAGTGCTAAAACTAAGACTCTGGATCTTATTGTAGATAGGCTACTTAATGCTTACCACTCCCAATGATAAGCTAGAATGATTCCCTCCAACACAGAAAGGCTTTGGGGGGGGGCTCAGAAGCTTACAAACAGTCTTGGATACAGCAAATCTGTATATGGACTAGACTAGTTACAGGAAAGGTGGGAAACAAGCTCAAACGTGGGCTTTTAAACCAGAAAGTTGAAAAAGATGGAAAGAAAACTGCCCAAATGGCCAATAAACTACAATTTCTGGGCCAGAAACCACTCTTGTGGTAGATAGGCCACCTAGTGCTTACCACTCCCTCTGATAAGCTAGAAGGCTTCCCTCAAACACAGAAAGGCTTGGGAGGCTCAGAAGCTTACAAGTAGTCCTGCATGCAGCAAATCTGTATCTGAACTAGACTACAGTTGAGCATGACTGCAAAATTCTTAGGGCATGGAAATATGCCCTTTCCTCAAGACTGTGTGATCTCGGAGTTAGTACATATAATTAGCAGGGGGGTAGGGCCTGCAGGGAGATTTCCCTCCCTTTAGAAAATCATGTTTTATTGTTATTTTTTTTCTCCAAGTTTTCATGCACTGAGATTGTCTCTCAGTACAGCTTAGTAGTGTGTTAACATTTGCAAAAAATTGAGCTTTTGTTGCCAGCTTTGTAAACATCGATATTTGGGTGTTTCATTTAATTTCAGTACAGACACAAACACATATTTACATGTGTATATATATATATATATATATATATATATATATATATATATATATATATATATATATATATCTTCATTAAATAATTGAAAATCTCAGTTTTCAAAAGGCAAATGATTGAACGGAACTTGTCGATCATCAGCCTATGGAAACGGAAACAAAAACTCATGCTTTTTGCAGTGACAAGATCTCTTGCATCTCTCATCCCTTGATAATTTAATATAACAACTCCAAGATCACACTACAGTGGGGAAAGGGCAGATTCACTGTCCACACATATATTGAGAAAAAAACACTTTATACAAGTAACAGCAAAGCTTTCAGCTAGAACCCTTTCTCAATATTAATACAAACATTTCTAAAAAACAAACTGGTTTATGTACAGATCAGTAAAATCACATGATCAGCAGTCCAAAGATCATGTGAGCACATAATACAAAATACAAACACACTAACATAAAAAAATTCAAAAAATGTCAACAAATTTTGCAAAAAAAATTGTTAACATTCTTTAACACAATTTTGTATGCTGTAATTTAGTAAGAACAGGTTTCAGTGTAACCATATTATTTAAACCTGGAAAATGATCAGAGTTAAGCCTAAGGATCCACTCATATTCTTTTAACTGAAGTAAATTATTATTATCTCCACCTCTGGCAGTTAGTTGCATAACATCTATAATTCTAAAACAAAACCTAT